>NW_021849640.1:237974-242115 GCF_003651465.1 Formica exsecta | reverse complement strand
AAAAATAAATAAAAAAAAAAAAAAAAAAAAAAAAAAAAAAAAAAAATCAGCGATTGAAGCAAAAAATACGAATTCACTCAGATAATGAGTAAAAAAATCAACAGAATAATTTTGATAAAAATATCTTATTATCTTTTGTTTATGCATACTATTATTATTATTATTAATATATTATTAATACTTACGTCATGGAGACGTTCTAGCGCCAAAATAATTTCGCCGATATAAAACCGTACCATGTCCTCCGAAAAACGCTCGCGATGATACAGATGCGAAAACATTTCGCCGCCAGCAACATAATCTGAAAGCAAAAAAATATTTTGTCCAAATTCTTTTCTGTATCCGTACTCCAAGGTATGCAAGCAAGCTTCTCCGTTCTCGTCGGTTATTATCCATAACGATATTGATAAAGTGTGCCAGATAAAATAAGAAAAATATATGTATATTATGTTTTTCTGATTTATGTATATGCTGATTTCTTGAATAACTTGGATATGTTATATTTGCGGTTAAGTAGAAACTGAACGGATCAGCTACGGCAACAGTTAATAAATTTAATATATTTCAAGATTCACGAATTTGACATTACGCAAAGCACTTTAGTCTTTCAAAATATAAAATTAATAATTAATTTGTGAGTTAAAGTAAAGATTTGCTTTGTAGATATAATTTAATCTCAAAATCATAAATATTATTTTATATCAAACTAACTTTTTTTATAGTGATTATTATATCACAATTTTAACTGTACACAAAAATTCATGAAAATAGAAAGTTTAATTCTACAGAGCAAATCTTTATTTTAACTTACAAATTAATTATTAATTAAATATTTTAAAAGGCTAAAAGTATGCAATGTCAAATTCATGAATCTCGAAATATAGTAATTTATTAACTTTTGACGTACCTTATCTGTCCAGTTCCTTCCTAAAATATAATTTCTAACACACGCTTTATGTCAGTACATTTTGTTTCACATCTAATATTTTATCCATTCCTATAAGTACTTTATTTATTACTTTTTTTGCTTTTAATTTCTCGTCGAAGCTTACCTAAGATTAAACAGAGCTTTTCATTAGTCTGAAACGCATAGTACAGGGTTACTAAGAAGGGAATGTCCCGGATGGCCTCCAGGATCTGCCTCTCGGTCTTCGTATGCTCTGTCGTTTTCTTTTTCTGTACGATATGAGCCTTTCTCAGCACCTTCATGGCGTAAAGTTTACCAGCGTCTACACCCACCAGCTTTCGCACCAGGAAGACTTTGCCATAAGCTGCGCCAAAAATGATTGATAAAAATATTACGTATCGTTCATATATTAATGATCAATAATCAAAAAATATTTCTATTCATATATAAAAGAAACATCGCATTTGAAGAAATTTATTTATATGTAACATACATACATTACATTAAAAATGTATTTGAACACTGGAAATATAATATCGTATTTATGTTATATTTAAAAAAATGTAAAAAAATTTAATATTTATAATATATAACATAAATAATATATTATAAATATTAAATATTATATATATGAGAGAGAGAATACACACTATAAATAGCATAAGTATTAATCATTGGGAATATTAATATTATTGATATATATGTATGTATGTATATATATATATATTTTGTTTAATATTATTATATTAAAAATAATATCTTGTGTCAAATAAAGCTTCTTACCTCCAGTACCAAGGTTTTCCAGAACGTCAAAGTGTGTCATATCGACTTTTTGGCTTCCATTATCGGCCAGATTTACTGTAACAAAAAAGAAAAAACATACATCCTGTGAGACACGCATATTAACGTACTTCTGATGAAAAGATCAGTCAATGATTTCCGGTCGATTATGACAGACACCCGTTATAACCCGGCGATTCGAGAAGATTATTACGGAACCGATCGCTGCGTGTTCGCGTATTGTAAAGCGACTTTTGCGAAGTTTATGTAAAAACCTGATATCGCGAAAACCACACAAACTATTCCCAGTGGATCAATTTAATGTACAGTGAGACAATATTTCTATACAAAATTTTAAAGTGTTTCTCGGAAAGAACAGCAAGTAAAGATTGGAAAACTCTACGAGTATTTTTTTTTTCATACAATTATGTATCTGAGAATTTTTATTCAAGAAAAAGAACGATAATTAAATTTTATATTTTATCGAAATTTATAAAATTGATTCAAGATTCATCGAATAGTCTCTGAAATGATGAAGTAGGAACGTCCTGTATACATATATCAATTAACGATTTCTCAATCTCTAACAACTCTCTCTTTGACATTTATATATATATATATATATATATTTTTTTTTCTTTCTGCCTTCACTATCGTCATCTTTAGAAAANNNNATATATATTTTTTTTTTTTTTAAATAACGTGGAACATCGTACGCACTCTGAAACGTGGAAAGTGAAATTGCGAACGTATTACAGTACGCAAAATGACAAAGCTTTTCGAGGGACAATAAAAGATACTCGATGCATTATATTTTTTTCTCTTTTTTCGAACGAGAAAGAAAATGACGAGTATAGCCGAACATCGCGTAAACGATGCGCGGAATGGAATGCCGCTTATTTGACGTGTCGCAAACGTGCAAAGGCAACCAACACCTGTGCGATGCGCGGCTAATATCGGCAGGTGCGTCGCCGCCGCGTGAAAATATACACGTGAGCAATTCACCGTCGCCGCACGCCTGCAGTTCGGTGCAACTGTGTTTATCGCCTCCCCGGAGGTTTCGCGTGACACACAACACATGTGCCACCTCTAATTAAAGTGGCAGACGCATACCTCTAACAATAAGAGAGAAATACATCCATCACAAAAATCGCTAACGAGCAACGATCGCAGCGCTTAATATGTAGCACAGTTTAAGCATTTATATTATTCTAACAAATGTTCTGCAAATTTTACATTCCAGCGTTACATAATTTTCAAAATAATTGCAGTATGTAATAAACTTTCTTTCATAAGTACAATTATTCATTTTATTTTATTCGCTTTCCATCGAAAATGTACAGAATTTCTGTTCGCAGTGAAGGCCAAATTATGAATAACCGACACGATGAAATCATAAGGAAAAATTTCTTTGAAATATATATTTTTCTGTATAACAATAAAATCTATTTTTCAAGAACGGCTATGAAAATTCGTGTTTGAAAAATATTTTTTCGAGTCAAATATGTCCAAAAACTACCGAGCTATACGTGAAAAATCCCGAGATAATAGCTCTTTAGACCTTTCGTATCCTTTGAACAGACCATCTAGATTCTTCTCTGGTAGTATTTTTTTTTATTATATTTACCTTGTTATTATTTAGAGTCTTACTTTTATTGTGAACAGAAATTCTGTGCACATTTTCGAAACAAAAGCAGGCAGAAATATAAGTTTTGTCCTTATAAGCCGATGGTTACCGTTAAATCGTATCGTACTCGAGCTGCATGTCATAAATCATGCCAAAACTACAGCTTTCTTTACATTACAGAGTCTTCGAGAACATTTCTCAAACATAATACACACAGTTCCTTTAGTCCAACTTTCACTTAAAAGATAGAGAGAGAGAGAGAGAGAGAGAGAGAGAGAGAGAGAGAGAGAGAGAGAGAGAGAGAGAGAGAGAGAGAGAGAGAGAGAGAGAGAGAGAGAGAGAGAGAGAGAGAGAGAGAGAGAGAGAGAGAGAGAGAGAGAGAGAGAGAGAGAGAGAGAGAGAGAGAGAGAGAGAGAGAGAGAGAGAGAGAGAGAGAGAGAGAGAGAGAGAGAGAGAGAGAGAGAGAGAGAGAGAGAGAGAGAGAGAGAGAGAGAGAGAGAGAGAGAGAGAGAGAGAGAGAGAGAGAGAGAGAGAGAGAGAGAGAGAGAGAGAGAGAGAGAGAGAGAGAGAGAGAGAGAGAGAGAGAGAGAGAGAGAGAGAGAGAGAGAGAGAGAGAGAGAGAGAGAGAGAGAGAGAGAGAGAGAGAGAGAGAGAGAGAGAGAGAGAGAGAGAGAGAGAGAGAGAGAGAGAGAGAGAGAGAGAGAGAGAGAGAGAGAGAGAGAGAGAGAGAGAGAGAGAGAGAGAGAGAGAGAGAGAGAGAGAGAGAGAGAGAGAGAGAGAGAGAGAGAGAGAGAGAGAGAGAGAGAGAGAGAGAGAGAGAGAGAGAG
>NW_021849640.1:226356-228182 GCF_003651465.1 Formica exsecta | reverse complement strand
ACAATAAAAGATACTCGATGCATTATATTTTTTTCTCTTTTTTCGAACGAGAAAGAAAATGACGAGTATAGCCGAACATCGCGTAAACGATGCGCGGAATGGAATGCCGCTTATTTGACGTGTCGCAAACGTGCAAAGGCAACCAACACCTGTGCGATGCGCGGCTAATATCGGCAGGTGCGTCGCCGCCGCGTGAAAATATACACGTGAGCAATTCACCGTCGCCGCACGCCTGCAGTTCGGTGCAACTGTGTTTATCGCCTCCCCGGAGGTTTCGCGTGACACACAACACATGTGCCACCTCTAATTAAAGTGGCAGACGCATACCTCTAACAATAAGAGAGAAATACATCCATCACAAAAATCGCTAACGAGCAACGATCGCAGCGCTTAATATGTAGCACAGTTTAAGCATTTATATTATTCTAACAAATGTTCTGCAAATTTTACATTCCAGCGTTACATAATTTTCAAAATAATTGCAGTATGTAATAAACTTTCTTTCATAAGTACAATTATTCATTTTATTTTATTCGCTTTCCATCGAAAATGTACAGAATTTCTGTTCGCAGTGAAGGCCAAATTATGAATAACCGACACGATGAAATCATAAGGAAAAATTTCTTTGAAATATATATTTTTCTGTATAACAATAAAATCTATTTTTCAAGAACGGCTATGAAAATTCGTGTTTGAAAAATATTTTTTCGAGTCAAATATGTCCAAAAACTACCGAGCTATACGTGAAAAATCCCGAGATAATAGCTCTTTAGACCTTTCGTATCCTTTGAACAGACCATCTAGATTCTTCTCTGGTAGTATTTTTTTTTATTATATTTACCTTGTTATTATTTAGAGTCTTACTTTTATTGTGAACAGAAATTCTGTGCACATTTTCGAAACAAAAGCAGGCAGAAATATAAGTTTTGTCCTTATAAGCCGATGGTTACCGTTAAATCGTATCGTACTCGAGCTGCATGTCATAAATCATGCCAAAACTACAGCTTTCTTTACATTACAGAGTCTTCGAGAACATTTCTCAAACATAATACACACAGTTCCTTTAGTCCAACTTTCACTTAAAAGATAGAGAGAGAGAGAGAGAGAGAGAGAGAGAGAGAGAGAGAGAGAGAGAGCGCACAAGTGAATATTATTTTTTATATATACATAATATCGCTTTATGTTTATTGTTATATTATTTTACATATATATACATATATTTGTTCTTATCTATCTTACTTTATCTGTATTTATCTATTTTGTTATCGCAAAACAGATGAAAAAACTACGAAGGATTTTAATAGTAATTAATGAAAATATATCTTACGTTCAAAGATCTCTTCCGCCGTCAAACTATTATCTCTATTATTAAAAATAATGAAAAATATGCGATAAGGTCCCTGATATTTACTTAAGAAATACACACGTAGTATATATATATTAGGAAAGGATGACTAATAAGGCTATCCCCTATCGTCTTTATTTCGTTGACTCATTTAATGGCAACGAAAAAAAGAAAAAAAAAAGAAAGACGAGAAAAATAGGACTCCCGAGATTGTGACAAGAGAATAAGATGGCTATCTGTACAGAAATTATAAACGGCATTGCCACTTTCACTTTTGCACCTTCTCTTCCATTCCTATTGCGTTTCTATACTCTTTTGTAAATCTTTTTTAAGCGAATTTCGATCGAGACGAGATGGAAGACGTGGCGGAAGGGAAGCCGGGATCCGGCTAAATCGAAGGTTAATCTCGATGAGGGTGATGCATGATTTCGTGCAGAAGTCACTGACTGATAATCGGATCCGTTCAAACATTATCCACCCC
>NW_021849640.1:218704-225850 GCF_003651465.1 Formica exsecta | reverse complement strand
CCCCGCCCAGCCACCAACTGCGTCCACACCCTTGTCTCAAGAGAGCAGCATGATATGACATGAGAACTGTCCATCATAGATGCTGTCCACATATCTATGTCCGGACAGGGGTACCGAATAAAAAGAATGCAATCTCACGCGAGTAGCGGATAATTTAACGAGCCATCTCATTAAGAATTATAATTTGTCCTTAATATCTCAAAATATTCTTTAATTACCTTTGAAAAATCGCTAATATCATGCGCATTAAATATGATATTAGCAATTATATAATTTAATAGTATAATTCAATATAATTTAAGGATATTCTGAGATATTAAAGACAAATTATAATTCTTAATAAGATGGCTCGTTAAACTATGCGCTACTCATTATGCTTGTTATGACGAGAGTTTTTAAACGACGACGGAACATGATAACTAGCTAAAAGCCATTAAGAATAATGATTCAAGATAGACCGTTTGAATTAGTCTACAACAGCAGAATTAGTTTTTAAGCATCCTTTGGATGTGGCACGAAGACTTTGCGTACGCAAATTATATCGGGGATATCGGAGATTCCAACGATCGCGAAACCTGCCCACGCCGAAAAAGTTTGAACGTTAAAAGTAAATAATTTTGCCTATAAAAACTTTGACATCTATAAACAAATTTCGAAAATGAGAGCCTCAATTATAACTAATGACAGTTTTTTTTCCAAAAAATCGGTTAATCCTGGAATACTCGCACATATTTTGCCAGACATTAATTCTTGTACGCGTCTTGTTGACGTCACTTCTAAGAATATTATACTTTAATGTATCATAATTGAAAAATGTAAAAAATGCGAGCAAGTTTAAACTTTCTCCAAATGATCAGACTCTCTAATACTCATGTTAACGTCCCAGGATTTTTCACGATTACGTAATCGCAGAAACGCGCGAGGAACGTGACGAGCGAGCGATAATCGAGGATAGGCAATTAAGCGGTGAAAGCGACCGATTCGGACAATGTCCGATTCGTGGAAATGACGAGAGTCGTAAGAGAACGGGTACTTGTATCGGACGTCCCCGGCCCTGACTCGGCCGTGTCGGCCGCTAGAGAATGCGTGTCAAGGTGGTAAAAGAGACCACACCGGCGTGGCGTATATCTTAGCGATCATCGCGAACTCGCGGGCGCGCCGCGTGCGTTTACACACGCATTCCCTCCCCCGCGCACCTCTTCCAGCGGGTGACCTACTTTTGTCGGACAGCCCGATGTTTTCGCGGATTTTTCCATTTTTTTTTTTTTTTTTTAGATTTTCCATCGTGAATCTCGTCAAGCGTTTCGAGGAGCCCGGAACTGAAGCGGTAACTGATCACCGGAAATCGCCTCGATCTCACCTGCCTCATTCGATTCGATTCGATTCGATTCCTGGCCTCCTTCGTCGACTCGGGGGTCCGCTTATCCGTTACTTTGGAACGGCATTCCGCCCCCCTCCCCTCTCTCTCTCTCACTCGCGTAAATAATGAGTTCCCTTTTTTCGACGCTGAATCGCGCCGAGGGAAAATCAATTGAGGAAGATGTACCGTAAGGCCACGGAAGGCCGAAAAAGAAATATGTAATTCACGAAATTATTTTCGCGAGAGTACTTTGACAGAAGGTCTTCGCGAGACGTGTCCGGAATATCCTTCTCTTGATTAGAAAAATAATGGAGAAAATAAAAGCCAGATTTCTAACGAAGCCTCGATTTCATCGATTTCGATGATAATCTTGCCAATGAGAGAGTGATGTTAGGCCTTT
Organism: Formica exsecta; assembly: GCF_003651465.1. NCBI lineage: Eukaryota > Metazoa > Arthropoda > Insecta > Hymenoptera > Formicidae > Formica > Formica exsecta. The sequence goes on along the minus strand of NW_021849640.1, from coordinate 224,090 downwards.
AAAAGTTGCACGAGGAAGAATTCCGAGAATTCTCAAGATTCCTCTCGGTATGGCAGCCGCGAAAAAATCGCGAGAACGGAGAGGGGGAGAAGGGAGGAGGAAGAGAGAGGGGGTCAGACGGATCTCTCGTTATCATCGCTTTTTAATTCGCAACGAAAGGGCACCCACGCGAAGCAAACGGCGATCTCGCAGAGCCGCGAGTAGTACACGTACACGCGGTAGTTCCGCTTTTGTCTGACCCAGATAGTCTGCATTCACTCGCTATTTCGTAACGGGACCTACTACTTTCTTTCGTCGGCCGCAACGTCGGCCCGATTTACGCGTGTATGTTACAATATGTGTGCGCGTAATTGCACGATGCACAAGAAACCTGTTTGCCCATTCTGCCATTGGTAGCGTTCAGACTTTTGTACCGACACATGCACGCATACATATGTACGCTTGTACACGTACAACACATATACACCTAATGTTACTAAACAATTCTTGTCATAACGAGTTAGGATATTCTTTTTTAAGTACCGTCAAGTTTATTATCAACTCGGTATCAATGTCGATTGTCAATATCGACAGAAAATATATTGACGTTATGAATCGATCGATTAACTAGATATCAATTAAAATAAGTACGTAGTCGTAAAAATTATTTATCAATAAACAATCTTAAAAGTATTATATCTGAGATTTTAATTTCATGATTATAAATGTACTATAATATAATAAATTAAAAATTACATAAATTAATAAATTAATAAATATATAAATTAATAAATTAAAAATAATGTAACTCGAGCTTTTTTTTTATAAATTCCCAAACGCCAATTCGATAATATCGTACACAATTTAATAAAAAAATTATCTTTAAAGATATATAAATTAATCATAATATAATATAATACAAGTAATAATCAGAAAAAATTATTCTATACAATCTTTTCTGAGAAAGTCGAATTTCTTATGAATTACGATTGATATAAATTTGATTGTGCTATTGATATCAGACAATAAAACGAAAATTTTGATGAGTTTCAATTGCATTCGTAATCACGCCTTACTGAGCTAACGATTTCGAGAATGTCATAATACAATAATCGCCAACGATAATCGTAAACAGGCCATTAGTGCCGCTGGAATTCGCCCATGCCGTTCGCAATAATTGCAAAAGGAGGGAGAAGGGGAGGAGATGAGGAGAGACATCGTGGAGGTACGAGCCACATGGCAGATATACCGTGGCGCAACCGTTACTTGATACCGTACTGCCTCCGCGTATATACATTCCACTCAACGCGGCACGTGTGGGGCGATACACGTGCGGCGAGGAAGAAAGAGACGAGAGAGAGAGAGAGAGAGAGAGAGAGAGAGAGAGAGAGAGAAGCTGCAACAAGCCATACTCGAGCTATCTCAATTAATAGGAGCGAAATGGAAACGCCGCATTGCATCAAACAATCGGACGAATCAACAAAGAAGCTCATTTCATCTCGAATTAAAGTATCCTATCGATATATCGGTAGATTCAATAAAATCAAAAAATGTGAACGTCTCAAGATGGAATTCACAGACTATTACGCGAGAGAAATCTTACTGGAATTTCCTATAGATTATAAGAGAGAAGCTGATTAAAATGATTTTTATACGAAAATTAATAAAATTAAAATTGTGTTTAGCAAAATATATATTCAATTAAATTGATGTCTCTTATTTGACACTATGTATTACTCGTATTGTTATTTCGCTCACGATATGTTCCTGTCATGCGAAGGATGTTCCTTTTAACACGTGCCACATTATATACGCTGCCATATGAGAACTGATGTATGAAAATGCAGGCCGCGAACGCTTATGATAAGAACAATGTTGTTGCACTCTCTCTCTCTCTCTCTCGTTCGATAATTTCCTTTCAGGATGTTCGATTAATCGGAGATCACCCGAGACCTGCGGACAACGCACGTGTGCACCAAGTTGCTCCAGATATCCGTTCCGATACTTATCGGATACGTCGCACACGAGGGCATACTTGATATTGATTCGTTACGATTTTATATTTAGACTAGCGTCGCGGATCGGCGCTTGTTTACTCTCGCCGGTACACATCTTTCAAATATGCGAGAAAAAAATAGTCGTCGTCGCGGGAGATTGTGAGACGGCAAGGAGAGATTCCAAGTCCGTGAACTTCGAACGTCTCTCTTCGCGACAAAAAAATCCTATTAGAATTATAAATGTAAGAAAACACGTTAAAAAAGAGAGAGACAGAGAGAGAGAGAGAGAGGAAAAAATCGCAAACACGATAAGAATGTATAATATGTATTATTACTTTTGAAAGATATTTTAGTCTTCCGTTGGGTTTTGTTGTGATTTCTTATCAGAGTTGTATACACAAGGATTCGCATACGTTCAATTGCAATTCTATAAATAATTTTGTTAACGTTAATCTAGAATACATTATTGAAGTATTGTACGGGGGTTGTGAGACGCCCTGTATATATAATAGTTAAATTGAAATTGGTTAAAAGAAGTATAAAGAAATCAAAACGGATAAGTTCTTACAGCGAAGACAGATTAATGATGATGATAAGGGCAACAGATATGAAATCAAGTAAATTAATGTTGCGATAGCTACGAAATACTCATTACAATAATGCATATACAGTTAAAAAAATTGCAAAATGTTTATTTTCGCTGTTAATTTATTATACTATTTGCTGATAAAAAGATATTACGACTATGACAAGGATCAAAATCAAGATAAAAAGCTGAAGATTCTTCCTGGTCATTGCATAAGAATCATTAATCATTGATCGGCACAAAATAGATGTATAGGTTCAGCAAAACGATCCTCTTGAAACATTCCGCGCGTCCAATTTACTTAGATAAGATTTTGTATTATTAAAAGAATATCTACGTTTTCAGCTAATAAATATATCAATTGCAATTTACATATAAAAAAATAGTAGAATAATATATTGAACATAATATAATTGCACGGAATCAAAACCATATACATAATACTTTAATTAAAATTAAAATAAGCGAAAAAAATAAGGGTGCAGGAGAAAAGCGATGTAGTAACAATACGGTAAAGAAATTGTACAGCAAAATAAGAGGACACTCCAAAAAATTTCCATGAAGATTTCGTATTATTGTAAAATCGATTTGTTGAAGAAAGAAGAAACAAACAACCCGGATCGATTTCCTGATTGAAACCTACAACGTGCGCCTCGTGCAAACGTCTTACTCTTGAGCTTTACGATTAGCCTACACGTGCCGCGATGCTTGAATATTAATTCACCTTACGAAGTAATTATGCCGAAGGAAAGCCGACCACATCGACTTTACAGCGGCAGTGTGACATAACGAACGTTCCGTATGTTACGTGCATGTCATTCTCATGCCGTCTCTCTCTCTCTCTCTCTCTCTCGTTGCATCACCAAGTTTATCGACAAGTCTCGTAAGAACATTCATGATGTTCGAGCATAGACAACGTCGTCGTCGTGTCTCGAGAGGCAAATAATTGATAACCCAGTATAATTCGCTCGGACTCTCTCTGTAATATTTAAATTTTCCAAGCAGAATTCTCTCCGGTCTGCATAACGCGAATTAGTCGTCCAATCGCTTCTTTTCTTTTGTTTCTTCTTTTTTTTTTTTTTTTTTTTTTTTTTTTTTTTTTTTTTTTTTAAGTAGGCGGATTAATGTTGCATAATACATACGTATATGCTACGCTTCATCGAGAACGGCTCTGAATTTTCTGAAAGTCTTGCAAAAATATTCTCTTTCTCCGCTTATAACGCGCGATCGCTAAACTTCGCCTCACTATATGAGCTATTGCTCCCCAGATATTTTATCACAATATACACTATACGTGGTAATATAAAGTATAAAGTATCCTGCGGTGATTACAAGAGTACGCGCATGTGGTGAAGTGTTATGTAATTGTGATACAGTGACTCTCAGATCGCGATCGTGGATCTTTTGCGTTGCCGAAAATGGTTCGCAGCCGCTGAAATCGGTCCCTACATAATTTGCGATTGAATAATATTAGATTTTTCTCAAAAATTTCGAGATTCGAGTTATAAATTAATGTTATATGGATAACTTTATTCAGTGATGAATTTAAAATAAACTTTTTCTCTCTCCAAATTCTCTCTCTCTCTCTCTCTATCTCAACATCTCGGCGATTTTAATAATTAAAAAATATAGCAATCAAAAAATGGAAAGCCTAAAGAACGTCGAAAAGTTGGCAAGTGTATTTCCATCGATATTATATTTTTTCGTCGAAAACATTAATATACAGATATTCGATAGTGTATGTAATTTAAATTAACATATCATGAATCACACAACATACGAGTTTTCTCTAAAGATAAGTAACTTTCATTACTTAAGATGCATGTATTAGATTGAGATGCAACGATTACTCGGAAATGCTAATAAATAAGTATTTGTTAATTCTTGATGAGACAAATTGTTTTTCTTGACTTTAATCATCCGATTAAACTTTCTGAAAGCATTGAAAGCGACAAATAAAATTAATCCTAGAGAGATGACTGGGATTTATCAAATAAGTCTCTTCTTCAATCTCTTCGTATCTTGATATTATATTCTGATTAATATTGATAGGGTCCATTATTAGTCAAGGATTATGTTGTCACGTGTTCTTGTGCGTGCGTGTCCATGTGTATTGCTCTAGCGATATATAAATATTAATTATAACCCATATAACCAATTGTAATTTATGCACGCGCGAACTCTAAGTTATATTCAATTTAAATGTAAATAATTAATTTAAAAGACACCAAGAAAACAACATCTAGAAATCATGATCCAAATAAAAGAATGTTTTATGTAAAGGCTCTTGTTTTGTAATTTTTATCGTATGTGAATTTATTTTGTTTGCTTGTTCCAAAAACCTGTTCTCAAATCTCTGTTCTTTTTTAAGTTTTGTTTCTCTTAACTGCACTTTCCTTGACAGATTATCGGCAAAATGCAATCGAGAACCGGTCGATGTAGACCGAATGTCATGAATGTAGTGCGGCCGCGAACGCGATTATTGTCGAGTATGTACACACACGCACATGTGCACGATGCGGGTTCTATAAATAGAGGAGCGCTTGACGCGCGCTATATGCATACACCAATTGCTAAATTTAGACATTTTCAGGGATTTTTGCACAAATACTCGTGTGTGCATCGTTGACATGTACACATGAATATATGTCTAACAATTGGCACGTAATTTATTGCGAATTAGTGTGGTCAATTTCTTTACAAAAGCATTTATAATATAATCGTAAATACATCGTTTATCTTGAGATTTATCTCGCCGGATCTCTGTTTTAATAAGTGGAAACTTTATCCTGCAAAAACGGTTTCGCTTTCATGTTTTTTTTTT
>NW_021849640.1:194754-216473 GCF_003651465.1 Formica exsecta | reverse complement strand
CGACAAAAATAATCTTTTTTTTTTTTTAGATTTTTAGATGCAAAAATAGAGCAATATAATAAATACGATCAAGCAATTTACAAATATGCAAAATAATATATTTATAAAATCTCGCGATACCTCTAGTCGGACCGACGTAAACAACTTCCAATAAAAGTTAGATATTCTTAAAATAAAAAAAGAAACGATTTTAAATACTTTAATTCTATCTATTCATTTTTTGTATTTATATTTCACATATATTATATTATATATTATATATTCGTATACTATATATATTAAAAATACAATCTGTCTGAAATATATTGTACATCTTCCCTCACACATACCAATTATTTATATAAATTTCGTTACTTTATTGCACGAGTAAATCGGCAACACGATACTTGCACAAGATGACTGATTCTAAAATGCAACAAATAATAGAGATATAAGATTTTAATTTTGATTAAATTAATCGTCATAAAAAAATTCAGTATTAACGGGGATTAAAAATCAAACAACTCTCGTGCTGTTTGCCGAGAGCTTGCCGAGCGAAGCTTGTCGAGGTGAAATGTGAAAGTAATATGCATACTTTTGCGCGCGCATTACTCTCGCAATATACGCGAAATCTTACTAAACGAGTTACGTACGCTATGCTAAACCAATTTCACTCGTTTATTACTGGGAAAACAACGTGTTCGCTTATCGATTACAGAAACAATAAATATAGCCCAAAGAGAATTTCTTTGCAAGGATGTCCGTTTCATCGCTATAATTAAATAACGTTATTATTCATAATATAATGCTTCGGGCAAACAAAGCAATTTTTATCATTTATTGCTCGCAATTAGTTTGACGCGAAATAAACGCAAAGTAAATGTCGCTACGATATATTAAGTGTCCTCGCAAAAAAAATTATCTTGATGTTCATTCAATATGTGTATTTAAATTGTTTTTTAAAATATATTTTTCCTCTTTTCTTTGTCAGCACTATATTAAAAATTACGAAATTCCATTTTTATGACGCTTTGCAAGTATACGAAATTGGTTTTTAATAAAATTCGAGAGTTGCTAGGATCTAATTATGAAAATTATCGGGTAACGATAATTAAACTCGTCATAAAAATCATCGGGTAAGTTAATTTCTCGGGTGCCGAACGTAGAGCAAATCCGGGCGCTATTTTTCGCCAACGGATGCGGGTACGCGTGTGACTGTCACGTGCCTATGTCATGCAAAATATCTGCATTAGGAAGCAAGTGCGCGTCTAATATCCGTCCCGCAGAAGAAACCAACGCGGCACAACTGTCTCACTTGCATAAGTACAAAAGCACACACTTAGCGCATGATTGCTAATGCGATCCATTGACGCGCGATAATATATCAAGGTTCGAAACAACCGCCGATTAAATAAAAAAAAATTAAAAGAAAGATTCTTCGCGATAACCTGATCGCGTCATTTTTATATGCAGGAAATGGAAAGTAAAATATATAAACAAACGTGCAAGTAAAAGCGTAACGAATAGGTGTTTCCAGCTTCGTACAAATTTTAAAGATTATGCGCGGCGATTTATAACATCGATTTTCAAGAAAGTAAGAAATAAAATATACAAGAAAGTAAAATATTTTAATAATGAAAAAGAATAAATAAAAGGAGAGAAAATGTAGCTTTATATATACGCATATGTGTATTGCTCGAAAATGAATTCAAAGAGAAAAGGACAATTAAAAAGACTATCCATTAATTTTATTATTTTGGGGAAATTTCCTGTGAATATTTTTAAGCCGAAGATATATGACACTAAAATTATTTATTTTTTATTTTGTCCGACAACGTGATACAATACGACTTCTTTTCATTCTTTTCATTCCTTTTATAGAGGTTTAAATATAACAAAACAATTTCTGCATTCTTTCCAGATTTGTGATTGCTTTTGCCATAAAGGGATCGAAAGAGAAAAAGACTGAAAATATTAAGCATAAATTTAGCTCTAATGGTCTCATGTCTTTGAAAAATCGACATTTCTATTTTTCTTGATTGTATCGTTTTGAGGATTAGACTACCGAAGCGTGACAGCGGTAAGTATGCCAAAGGCATTCAAACGAGCTAATATATTCAGCAAATTATATATGCTTTTCTTCGAGGGAAAATATAAACGAGAGAGAATTTTCACCGTAAAGGGTATGTATTCTACGACTGTGCGTTATCTTTGCAGAATCTGACTTTTAAATTAATCTTCGAATGTGAAATAATATATAAATGTGGTTATACGAGATTCTCAAATATTGTAAAATTATATTAATTAAATTTAAAGAAAGCAGTTAACGCTACAAACACGATATAAATTATCGACCATATAAAATAAAAAAGTTAAATATTGATGAAAATTAAAATTAAATTAAGTTAAAAATTGATTCTAGATTTCACTTTATGGCTTTCTTCTATCTTCTCTAACACTCCTTTTATCTTTTCTAACTCTTTTAACATATATTAAATAAAAATGAAATTTGTTCTCACAAATCGCCTCTCCCTTGTTTGACTCATAAATACGGAAAATCCCGCTGCAAGAATCCAAATCGAGGAGAGGTCAACTTTTAGTCCGTTCGATAACGGATTCCTGCAGCGTATCCGCGACAGTGGCACTACATACTACATATCCGCGACTCGGATTGCCTTCCGCTATATACATGTACCGGCTCCGCTTGGAGCAATCGTTAAAATTTCCGATGGCGTAACATATACTTGGAATTGTCATCCACTATATACGTAACCTTCTTCTTATCTCAAGTTGAAGCCGGCGTGATTTTATAGAAAATGTAATTTATATTTAAGAAATTGAAAAAAATAATTTGAATTTAATTTTCTTAAATGTATCAAATACAGATAAATTTTTTTAGTTCTCGAAAAGATAACTTATTGTTAGATCGCTAATATATGCAACTTTTTCATCTTTGATGCTACGACGAATTAATTAATTAATAATACGACAAATTATATCGGATTATCGACTTTTGTCTCGAATATATGTGTAGGGATCATTTTCGGGTAACTATGGTATTGGAATAGAAGTCTGCTGGGAACTATATTAATGTTTGTCTATATCGCCTTTTCTTATCTCGAAGAAGTCGATACAAGTTATGTCGTAATCGAAAAGAGTAATGATAACTACGCATTGTGTTTGTCTACACAATCGTGAAAATATGAATTGTTACATTTACGGAGGAAGTTTGCTGAATAGCTTTACAAATAAATTATAATATTGTTTCTCGTCGTAATTGAAATGTAGCTATATATATATTCGAATATTATATAAAGCGTTAAAATCACAGAACAGATATTTAGACATTCTAGATCCTAATTTTAATGAGAGATTCTTTAAGGAGTTTAAAATCAAATTGTTGTTATAAAAAATTTTCTGATTTTTGTACTTAATTTTATATACAGGGTGGCCCCGAACGTTCCAGCCAGACTTTGAGATCTTATAGGAAATTTAATTCTGAACAAAAAATTTCCTATAAACATGGGTCGAAATATGCTTCCTTAAGAAGTTATCGCTCAAAAACCTCTGATGCAAAAGAAGAACAAAAGGTGAAAAGAAAATGAAATAAAAAGAAAATGAAACTTAATAAATTTCTTGAAAAAACGATAAAAATAAAAAATCTTTCTTTTATGAAAATAAAATAAATTTTTTTAAACTAAAATAGCACGTAATAGTAGAAAATGAATAAAGACGTGAAAAAACCAACTGTTTTCAAAATGTCCCCCCCCCTAGCTCCAATACACTTTCGGCATCGAGTAATGACCGATCTAGTCGCTTTACGGATTTCCTCCTGATTCAACTTTTTGTTAAAAGACGCACATTTTCCACGATATTTGGAAAAATGTGTAAAATAAACACGATTTCAAAGATTTTTAAGCGATAACTTCTTAAGAAAGCATTTTTTGACACATGTTTATAGGAAATTTTTTGTTCAGAATTAAATTTCCTATAAGATCTCAAAGTCTGGCTGGAACGTTCGGGGCCACCCTGTATATACAATTTTAGATATTTCAAATAAAAATAATTTAAATTGTTCAGAGATTACAATGCCATAATAAATTTAGATAAACATTTACAAAAATGGCAGTAGCTTTTTAATTATCTTTAAAAAGATAGTTGGAAAGCGTTTCCATAAAGAATCTATCATCTACCGTGTATCAATTATAATCAAAAAAGTTCAATAATGAAGATCGCTCTCTCTCTCTCTCTCGGCGCTCTCGATTAATCAACAATTCCAAATTGTAATAATTTCATGCAATAGAAAGATACGCAAACATTTCTCTTTAAATAATTCTTCGCTTAATAATTAGAGTGTTTTTGCTGGTTAAGCGAATAATGCAGCTTAATAATAAGCGTTTTCGATATCATTTCACAACAGAAACACAAACATTACACAATTGGATATATCAAGTATGCGTAACTGTATTCGGAATCCGGTAAAATAATCGTATCGCGTTGCATCGGTGAAAAATATTACAGAATGTTCAGAATTTATCATATATCGTAAACGCATAGTCCAGAGAATAAATGCACACTCTTCTACCGATACTATTTTCGTGCCATTTTTGACAGTCATATGACCTTTTGCACCTGTGATTCCTGATAAAAATAAAAAGGAACTATATATGTGAGAAGAAGAAATATTATTTAAAATGAACGAAGCGTCTCAAAATTATCACCGTTTCTTGTTTCTAAATCTGTGATGATTCTATAGTCAAATTCTTGAAATTTTGAACTAGAACTTATATGTATAGGAGTTTGAAGCTCAGTCCGCTAAGATCTTTTAACTTTAGATTACGTTACGAAATTAATCAGTTATATTATTATTAGTAATATAAATAACGCAAAAAAATATATAGAAAAAATTATATTTAAATAAAAATTATAAAAAAAGAGTATGTGTGTGTGTGTGTGTGTTAAAATGGAAATCGGTCATTTCATTTCCAACTAGCCTTGCCTCCGTATATTATTTATAAAATAATACTGTATGAATTCTTTGTATCGGTAACTCATATTCCCGTATGAAATATATTTATTAACATTAATTGATCGATTCAGTTCGCGTTACGCTTGCCCGACATTGTAGATTTTAACATCTTTATCCGTTCATTAAAACTTGTTTATACAGCTATCCAATCACGTATGTCTCTATCGTTTGTTGCAACCGCGTGCTCAATCTCGGATCATTTCATATACCATGCGCATTTTTTATGTTCAAGAGTTCTTTTTATAGATACGCATAAGAATATACGAGTAGATATGTAAATCAATGCCGCGTTTCTCATTTATAGACTTTTCGACCAATTTAGAAAAAGCTATTTCTTAACCAGATTTAAATATTCCTTTGTTAAAAAACAAAATATTTAATAAGACGTCAGAATATATTTTTAATTTACTTAAACTTATTAATTTTTTTACGATCTCAACATTAAATATACTTAAACTTACAAATATATTAAAAAATATTACTAAAATAAACATTAACATTAAAGAAAATTAATCTTTTATCGCTTTGTCAAAATCCTTGGTTTTTATTTTTATTTCTATCCAACTAAAAGATCATTGATGTGTTTGAGCATTAAAGCAGCTGTCTTGTTAACTATATGTATGATCCGTGGGAGGCTTTCTATATAAACAAGCACTTTGAATTGCGATTACTTTGTGATAGCAGTATTAAATGGCTTGTACAATTCCACATATGCAAGTGGCCGTTGCATCGCAAAGTTTTACGAGATTTTAAAAAATGCACTTTTAAAATGATTGTTTCATCTCAACTTGTTTGCGCAACAGGTCTGTATATATATCGTATTCTCTTTAATTTCCCGTGTTTGTACTATATACAATAAAATATAACGTAACAAAAAAGAATCGATGATGATAAAATTATTTATCTTGATTATTTATTTACTTTGATTCTAATTTTTATTTTCAATAAATTGTAGTTTATAGAGAGAGTCCTTGTTTAATAAATATATATATTATAAATACATGTGGGATATATATGTACGTCAAGTGTTTTATAAAACTGATGCAATATGTGGCATACGAAATATAAACTGTTAACGACACGCGGAAATTTAAAAAGGAGATAATTCAGCGCGGAAAAAAAGAAGTAAAAGTTTGATAATTCATAAAATATAGTACTTACTGTGTGTGTGAATTGTAGAATATATTTTAGTCTGTCTGTTGTGTGGCGATGAAATTTCAATAAAATGGGTTATAAAAATGAAAATCTTGGATAAGAAGGGATTAGAGTTATTAAGAAATAAATTATAAAAGAAATATCAAAGTTTAAAACATACTTTTCATATCACTTTTCTTTTTTCTGATTGCAAGCTTAATCTAATTTTCATATATATAATAGTAAGTATGTTTTTAACACATATATGTAACCATTGATTGCAGAATAACTGAAGAATACAACATGGACGCTTTGGAAAGTGCGCAAAACCTGCAACCGTGTCTCGTATACACCAAGAGAAAGTGATTAAGATCTTCCCTCTATATCTTTCCGCCATTAACTCTTTCGCTATAAAGACGCATGTACACAGAATGTCCAAAACGGAATTATCAGATTTCTTTAAAAATAACAAATTTATTAAAGAATATTAGAGAAATAAGACACGTGTTTTCGTTTTATGATATCAAACTTCTTTCTCCATGTAAGAAATAGCTGAACTTTTGGTTTCCTTAATACATGTGCATATCGTGTTTAAGAAAAAATATAACAAACGTTAATCACTTGCTATGAGATGAATGAAATAATTTCCGCGAAATATCAATGAGAGAATGCAACAATGAAAAAAATTGTAGCGCTCGCTAAGACAACATCGTATTTTGAGAAAGCGTTCGCCACATTCGGCGCAGTCTGAGTCAACACAAAGACATTAACGAAGCTGTTCAAAATATGATCTCTCTTTTCAAAACAAACACGTACGGTCTATAAAAGAACGCGAAGGATAATATCGTGCAGAACACAAGGTCGAAATCCGCACGTTACACTCTCGTGTCGAGAAAAATTCGCGCACGCGCTTTAAAATTAATATAGCACAATAAAAGATAATATCAATCTACAGCCAATATTTTTATAGAGCTTAAAGCTGAGAAAAAAAAAAATTCAAACGAGTGTAATTATTCTAGTAATCCAAAACTGAATGTGCTTCAAAATCTCTAACTTAAAAATTTCGAGCTAAATAAAAAAAAAAAATTAAAGCACACATATGAAGAAATATAGATATAGGAACTTTTCACACACGCATTTATGTTCCTTTCTTTGAGGGGAACTGAATCGTGTCTTAATAAATTACTACAATAAATATAATTAGGATTTACGAATCCGATACAAACTTCGCTAATGCCACACTGCAATCCAGTGCGGGAATGTTAAGCAGCCGGATCGATACCTTCTAATGGTTTTAAGAAGCCTGAAGTTTAGTATCAGCCGCATTTAGTCGCATTTACAACCTGTTGAAGTCCCGCCATCGCTCAATGTCATACATAGAGATGTAAAAAAACCGTTTCTTTTCTAATAGAAAAAAAACGGTTGAAAAAAAACAAAATTTTGTATTTTTCCATTACTTTTTAAAATATACTTAATATTATTTTTCTTTATATTTTTTTCTTGTTAACATAATAAAAAAATTCAAATTTTTATATTTTTAATCTATTTTTTTCGGAAGTAATTTTAATGGATTAATAAGACTTTTGCGGCAAATTATGATTAAATTATTATTTAAAATATTAACTAAAGTGCATTTTTTAAAATTACAAACTGTATTTTTGTATCTACAATAAATATTCAATTTATTCAAGTTCAATTTTGATTTGTTTTTGGAGAATTTATCTAATTACAGATAGTAATTACGTAACTATATAGCCAATTGGAATGCGAGCTACATTTAAATTAATATTGGTTAATTCAAATCTATCATCTAAAAAGTTAAAAATAATAAAAAATCTATTTGCACAGTAATCAAAATATAAAGATATTAAATATCTGAAAAAAGACAAAATTTTGAAAAAAACGAGGTTTGTTTCTTTTCATTAAAAAAACTGTTTTTTTATGAAAACAAAAAGGTTTTGTTTTTTTTCCATTTATATCTCTAGCCATGCGACAACGTTGCAGTATTGCGGCGGTCGCCGCAAATATATTAATAATATTACTAAATCTTTATTCATTTTCACAATTTATTCTTATTGATAAGAAGAAATCCGGTTTCTCGATATAAGAGAATATGATTTTCTATCGATTAAATATGACGTTCTTACCTATATCGTATGTGTTCGCGTCGTCAGTGTTGCTGATAGGATCCGTCTCATATTGGATTTGCACGGAATCATCTTCCACAGTGTCGCCAATTTCGATCGTCACAAGATCGAGATCGTCTGCGAAGATATTTGAATGCTCAGTCAAGCAAGAGGAAGTGGGACAGCCTTGCTCGCTGTCCTCTTGATGCTCTTGATTCTCTTGATCCTCTTGATCCTCTTGATCCTCTTGATCCTCTTGATCTAAAAGACTCGCTTCCTCGTCAATGATTAACCCATTGCTTTCGGTGCTCATACTACATCCGATACTAAGGATAGCGCCGCCAAATTGATTGGCGTACTTCTGAATGATATCGTCAATCTTCTCGCGGTTATCTTCAAAATAACCGCTCTCCTTCTTCTTCGACGGACTCGAATCAGATTCGCAAGTCGCCCGATATTCGTCCTCGTCCATTATAACGTCCTCGGACTTCTCGCTTCTTACGATGTTCTCTTCGACCATCTTCACGGTGTTTTCTTCTTCCTTCATGGATTTTCTTCCTACGATATGATATGAGACCTAATATTCGCCGGGTACGTCATTGTCGCGATGCGTGCATTGTCAGCGCGAATGAAGGTGAGAAAGAGGAGATAAGGGAGAAGAAGCGGAGACGACAGCCACTTTTATACGGAGCCACGCGTTATCCTGTCTCGATATCACACGGGATAATAATTCGAACGAGTTCTTTAAACGTTAAATCCTTTTAGAGCCGTTAATCGTTCTATAACAGCGACGGCAGCAGGAACAAGGTCGACTTCTGTCGATCGTCGGAATATCGTCTCCCGCTTCTTCTCTCTTGTCTTCTCTTCACAGACACCACAGAAATTTTTATTTCTTGGCAAGGCATCCAATCCTTCTCCAATATCTTAAGAGGAAATATAGTGGATAAGGATCAAACGGAAATCCAACTTGGGAACCTACCTATTATCAATTTGCGATTTCTATATGCAAACCACACGACACTTCACATCGAGTGAATAACGATACGCGAAGAATTCACGATACTGCTCGATACCTATATCACGTAACACTACGATCTTGAAGCAAACGAGACTACTTGAAGCACACAAGACCACGCGCGTCGCACGACACTTACTTCGTGAAGAATCGTCAGTGACTGTCGTTAACTGAAAGAAGGTAACCAATGGAACCTTATACACTACTACCACTACATATCCTTCCTCCCCACCCCGCTACTTCCCCACTACTCGAGTACTAACAGCTGATGCGAGAAGTCTCTCTCAGTGACGGCGCTAGAGAACCACGCTGCACATATTTTTTTATGTTTTAAATGGTTGTGCTAGCTAACTTTAATTTTAAATTACCTTAATATTTTCTCCGAATCGGCTGAACCAATAAAATTGGAGTACATTGTAAATATTACAATCATATAATGAAGAAATATCGGCGTGATTATGCCGGTATATTCGCCCAGAACGGATAAACCTCTGCCACTTTCATCGGTTGTGATATTGTACTTGGTTTGCAGTTGATCTAATTAATTGAGAAAAATATATCGTCATGTATCAGGGATATATCATTATAATAAAATATAAAAATTCGCAAATTTTAATTTAATATCATCAGAATCAGAGATATATGTCCATAGACATAGTATATCTAGACTAAATATTAAGGAGTGGGGGTCGTCAAATATTAGACAGAGAGAGCATGCTTTTGTATCACCATTCTATCGTCGTCTTTTCATCCCCTCTACTTCTCTGTTTCCCACTCAACGAAAGCTTCTTTACCACCATGCATCTTTAGACAAAGACAGATTGACGATCGTACAGTAGCTATCTCCTTCTATTTTTTAACGTTCTGACTACGGGAGGTACGCAATCCATATATTATACGTCTTTGTATATGTGACAGCCCCTAAACAATAAAGGTATAAAAACGAACGTCCTATTGTACGATCACGTACGACAGAAATAAAGGTTGTTTCGAAAATATTCGAAATACTTTCCGTGAAATAATCGAAACTTGATGTTAATCTTTTTGCCGAGTTTTGCATTTCGCTGGAACATTGTTTCAAAAATTTATCAACTGATTAATAATAATTAAAACTGAGTAATCATTGAACAATAAAATATGAGAAAAAATATGAGCAATTTGATACAAAAAAGAGATGAAGCCTTAGTGTTTAACAATATAACTTCAAATAAGATTCACGCGCGGGCAAGCGTATAAAAAAATTGTAATATATAATACAATAAATCTAAAAAAAAAAAGAGAGAGAGAGAAGAAAAGAAAAGAAAAAAAAGAAAAGAAAGAAAAAAAAGGGGGAAAAAAAACACAATGACTTCACTTAAAATTCAAAGCCAATGGACCACATGAGGAGCACATTAGCGACCGTTGATAAAGGTGATGGATGCCATATATATGTTGTATTAATCAAACCATGAGGTATGATTGATCTTGCGCCAGACGCCTTATTGTTAATTTTTGAGTGGCTGAGGAGACACAAGTAGAGTGTCGAAACGTCCCACAATTTTTATGTAATAAAGTTAAAATTAAAACCATATTGTTCATCCATATATTGCTCGTAAAGGCCTTTTTTATTTATTTATATATTTTTTTGTTAAATTCTAACGAGCCTACTTTTAATTGTTATTCAAATAAGATACACGCGGGAGAAAGCGTATAAAAAAATTGTAATATATAATACAACAAATCTAAAAAAGAGAGAGAGAGAGAGAAGAAAAGAAAAGAAAAAAAAGAAAAGAAAGAAAAAAAGAAAAAAGGGAAAAAAAATTAATTTTGAAAAAAAATGTGATCGATGATTGCTAAAACATAAATTTTACAATTTATTCAATAATTGACTGCGAGACATAAGACTCTAATCCACATTAAGGATTTACAAGTCGATTACGTGCTTCGCTTCAGTGCTCAAATGCACGGGAATAAAGCTCAGAAAACCATCGTCATGCTCAAATGCTTTCCCCTTGACCTCTTGTAAATATTTCATGGGATTGATATTCAACGATAGTATAGAATCTCCCCTTTGGTATATACTTTTCGACTTTGAATGATTCCAAAATCTTCCGTTATTTTTAGATTTGTATTGTATTTATATGATGCTTAATTAATAAATAATATAATTTATCTCTATATATTGCGAATAATTCAAATTATATAGTAAATATTTAAATAAGAATGTATTTCCGAGCTGATGGTACAACCGACAAAATTTATAAAAAAAAAACCGAGGATATTAAATAAAACTTTTTTCATACAAAGCTTTGTCTTTAAGCAAAATAACTTCGAAGTCAGAAAAATTGTTAATGTTCAAACGATGCTTTCCTAAACCGAAAGTTAAAGATTTCTAAACGAAGATTAAGTTAGCGAAACAATATATATATATATAGCAACAAAATTGTACATAACAATAATATAAGAATTTTTTGCTATTTTGTTGCTCTCGAAATATACAAGTTTCAAATTTGTTGCTTGCAAAATAAGTATAAATAATGCCGGAAAACCGTACAGCATGCAAACTTACAAGAGTATATAAGTTTATAAAGTATAGTAGGGTGTCTAAACCCTAGAAAAGCTTTAATGGCTGTTCAAGTTGCTTTATGTGAGTGAAAAAGGTGATAGAAATGGCGTCCGCCTTTATAAAAAATAAAAGTTAAAGAAAGGAGGCATTGCCTCTATAGTCACGATTTATTATGTTGTATATAATGTAGCACACATAACATAATTTTTCTAATATATTTTTTCAATCTGTTTTTGTTTGAACAAGTTAAACATAGTAATTTCTTAATCATGGTATATGATAGAAAGAATCTTATTTGTGCCATTCTGTTTTACAGGAAATACAAAAAAAGACATCAGAAAAATATGTGCAATATAAAAAATTAACGATTTTCGATTATAATTAATTTTTATAAATTTTAATTATTGTACTTATTTATATTCCCACGTATATAAAAATCCTGTCCAGTATAACAAACTAAAAATTTTTAATTTGCGGGATATGAAAGCTCATGGATAATTTATAATTGTACGTTATTTGTTTTTTTTTTTATTTTTGCGAAGTGAGCTAGCTGGACAGGAATCCATCGTTTTCCCTTATGCAGAGAAACTGAAAAACCGTTAAAGCTTTTCTAGAAATTAGATACCTGCAGTTTGAAAGAATAGCTCGAAGAAGGTTCGAAGAATTCTCTTAAATTTGGTCATAAATATTTGCGCAGCGGGAGATCAGACATGGAAATCCAGATAAAGAAAAGCTAACACTAAATAGATATGTTTCAAAAGAGAAAGTTGTCGAACTTGCAACTATCCGAGAAGAAAAAGTCGTTAAAAAATTTAAAATTTAGAGAAGAGTATGCGTTTCAAACAGTTTGAGAAGCACGCAGAAATCGTTGGATTCACTTTTTTTTTCACTGAGTTTTATTCGTTGAACCATAAAATCGTAGTTGAAATAGTCTTATTGTTAATATTTAGAAAAAATTTTGAGATATATTCTAAACAGAAAGCAACGGTTGATTTTATTACACTCTGGAGCCATTTCAATAAATTTCTCTCATTATATTTTTATAAAAATCGTTAAAATCTTTTGCATTAAAGAAAAAATTATACTTCTTTCTCTTTTTATTTTGGGTAGAGGGTTTGATTCTCTTTTATAATGACGAAAAAAGAGAAAAATAGAAGATATTGTATATATGTATATACATCTTATAGAATATAAAGATTTTTTTTTCAAATATTCAATGTGAAAATGATTGTTCCGTTTTACAATTAACCATTGTCAACTATTCCTTCCCTCCCCCCCCGCCCCTAATTTCCCTGCGCATTAAACATGGATAATAAGTATGAGAGAATCTATCGATAGTGAGAATAGTGACCACGTTTACACCCAGCGACCTGATCACGGCCTGACCTATACTCAAAATAAGTCTAAGTCTAGTCATCAACCGTTTATACCGAAAAAAATCTAGTTCGTTTACCAAGTATTTACTGCAGGCGGCCTAAATAATTTAGGTCGAATTTGAGGCATAGGCCGCAGGCTAAATGGGTATAAATGTAAACGTGAAATATATATTTATTATATTGTATTTCGACGGTTTAATCTTATTTAATTTGATAGCTCAACAAAACAACAGCGAGCAAATAAGCTTTTAAGTCGCATCGCAATGGTCGCGCGTTTACACCGAAAAAGTAGGAGTCCTATTTCAGATCAGGTCACTAAAATACGAAGCCTGAAGGCCTCAAGTCAGATCGGTTCGTTTACCAAGTATTTACTGCAGGCGGCCTAAATAATTTAGGTCGAATTTGAGGCATAGGCCGCAGGCTAAATGGGTATAAATGTAAACGTGGTCAGGTTTTTCTTTCTTAGACTAGGTTCTAAAACGGTGTAAAATTTCCTCTCCGAAAATTTTACTCGATGGCCGGCCCGGCCTGGAACTAATCAGAAACGCTCAAAAAAGTTTCGGAACAGCCAGTAAAAATCGAGTAAAATTTTCCTCGAAGAGTACGTTTCAGGAATGTAACCTTAAAATTTGATTTATTAAATATCAAAAGCCAAATTTGTAAAAAATAATCTTGGAGATTGACTTTTCTCTATTTTCTCTTTTTTATATATATGTATTAGTATCATATCTGACAAAAAATATTTGTAAAGATAAAAAGTTAAAATTTCAACATATGTCTTTCAAAAATAGATAGAAGAGAAATTTTATTATGATTTTCCACGTGTTTCTCGGTTTGTAAAAACGTTTGGAATACTAGGGCAGATTACTGCTGCATCTTAGTTATTAACTCACTTTCTGGAGAAACAAGTGTCAAATTTTCCTATTCTTTAAAGAATAATAGTTTGGCTATTGAAAATTGTTCTGTTAAGGAATCAACTCTTATAGAACTGTCGAAAACTACCGTTAGAACTGCGGAAAATCATCAGCACGACACATTTTCACTAAGTGTCGTGCTGGGCGTAATTGTCAAAAATTGTTTTAAAAATAATGAACGATCGGAACTCTCTGTAAAAATGTTCCTAAAAGATAGAACTCTTATAGAACTGTCGAGAACTACTATTAAAACTGCAGAAAATCATCAGCACGACATATTTTCACCAAATGTCGTACTGAATATTAAAAATTGATTAAATATTATTAATTGGTGAAATATCGATCTGAAATTGCATATATGTGCTGAACTTGAACAGAACTATCCGGAACTCTTGCCAAAAATGATGATATTCAACGCGTTTTAGTACTTTAGAGGGGAGGATTGTCGTGCTAGATTCGCGAAGTTAGCACGACATTTTTTCAATTTCGATTTTTTAATATAAGGAATGCGGAACTCTTTTTAATTTTTATCAGGAACTATAGAACTATGAAAAGTGCTATTAGAACTCTTAGTTTTTTTTTTTTAAATTCGTAAAACGTCGTGCCAACTTCACAGACACCAAAAGCACGTGGGGAAAGCAACATCGCCGCGGACTAATATTTATTATGACAATTCGTTATTTAATAAGTTATTATTAATTATTAATTTCCCATATATTTTTAAATTTTTAGATTGACGAACATTTATAATCAAGAATAAAACAATATATTTTTCAGAACAGAATCAGATTTATATATGATTAATCAATAAAAAAAGATTATTTATTAATTTAGTTTTATATGTATCTTAGAATCTAATCTATCTATCTATATATATATGTATGTGTCTGTATGTATTTGATAATTAAAATAATTTTAAATATTTTTATAAATATACAGTGTGAAGGGATTTATCAGGATGAGAATAAAATGAATGATAATTCTAAATAAAAAACTGTTTTATTATAAATACAATAAATAATACAAAAATCTGGTAACTCCTATCACTTCACATTCCTCTATATACATATTAAGGACAAATCTGTTACATCAGTCTATGTTTTACATTAAATAATTATTTGTCGAACACATAATTTAACAGTTAAAATCTGATAAAACTTATAGGGGGGGCTGGCTTAATGTCAAGCTGCCCCCCCCCCCACTTTGAACGTAAATTCCTGCTAAACGGTTTGAGCAACAAAATCCGGACTACGGCAACTAATTAGCACATAATTAGCACTAAATTATTTGATAGATGCGACTTAATTTGGCGTTGGTGGGGGGGCTAACTTAATATGGGTAAATCTTTTTTTACAATGTTATTATTATCCAATTTTGATCTCAATTTTTTTTTAATGTGCTTTGATTGTATCTACAAGATACTTTTTCCGAAAATGATCCATCAAACCCTTTATGAGAAAAAAAATATAAAAAATTACTTTAATTAATTTAACTATCGCTACCCCGTTTGTTCGATTTAAAAAAAATATATGTTGTTGTTTATTGCTCAAAAATATTATTTAAAAAAATGGTAGTTGTACCAAGCGCCTATGATATTGAAAAAAAAATTTTATGTTGAAATATTTTTTTTCAATGTTGTTCTTCTCGAATTTGGACCCTAATTTTTTGTTTCGTGTGTTACAATTGTGCCCACATCATATATTTTTTTTAAAGCGATTCATTGAACCGCTTACGAGAAAAAAATTAATTACGAAAAATTGTTATTACTTTTTTACTCTTAAACACGTGTAGTTGGGAGACTAATATTTTAGGAAATTGTAAGTTCCATCGATAGTAACTTACAAAAAAAATTTAAGCTCTATACCTGCGGGGGCAGATTGACCGTGCTTACCCGGCTACGGCCTTTTGCGACTTACAAAACTAACCAATTTTTTGCTAAAAAATGAAATTTTCTTTTTGGGACGCTGCCATTTTTTTATTTTTCAATATTTTTTTTTATTCTGGTTCACGCGATAGCCACATTCATACAGATTAAAAATCTTTTTGATTTTTTTATTTCAGATAACTATAATGGCTGAAATCATGTTCGCCACAAACAACAATTTTTTTTGAGACACCCTAGTTGGACTACTATATTCGAAACAAACAAATATTTTTGTTTGAAAAAAAATTCAGGATATACTTGAAATGTTTTTTAATAAACGTGCAAAGTTTAGAATTAATGTTTTATACTTTTCTTTAAAAAAAATTCCCAAAAATCGCCTTATTTTCAGAGTGTCAAATTAGGAAGACCTCTTAATAAAAAGGCTTGTTTTCTTAATCTTTGTTAATTACCTAGGTTTTCGAGGGCTAGTGTCTTCAATCCCAAAGTAGTGATAATTCAAAAAGATAGAGAAAATTTTTCCATTATAAATTCAGGACAGAAAGAATAACCTCTTAGCACATTCCATTTTCAAAAAATTTTTTAATTTTTTAATACATTTAAAAAAAATCTCTTTTAATTAACTAGAAAAAATAGAAATTAAAAAATATAAATGCTGGTTTGACGTTTTAGCTATACAAAAATTCAACATAATCTTTTTAAAATTTAATCAGAATTGATACGAATTCTAATACTTTTTCATGAAACTCTCGAAAAAGACCGCTATCGGAAAAAACTCTAGAATGTTTGACAAGAGTCAGAACTCTGTCAATTATTATTTATCAAAATTCTGAAAATGAAATATCTACTTCACAGAGATGGCTGGTGCTTTACCAAGGAGCGTCAAAAAAAACAACGCATACATTTTTCAACGTTCGATATTGACAACACGAACGTATGTCTATAACTCCAGTAGTTTCCCTTAAATAAAAATATCTTATTTATACATGTGTGTTTACATACATATCTCTCACGTTATATCACGAAACGTGAGAAAGAGAGCAATCTATAAAGCCTGTCAGTGGTCACCATAAGATTAGGATAGATATCAGCTGATTGTGAGAGATGCATGACAATAGATATAATTCGGGAAATTTCACCGAAAGATCAAACATTTTTAATTTTTCCACGTTTCTTTATCACAGATAATGTAAGAACAAAAAATACGCGACAAATACAAGAAAAAAAAAAAAAACTCACGACGACAGTATGTTTACGACAAACCCCCTCCATCCTAGAGTTAAAATGACTGTAGAATTACGCTTATATGTTGGTTACTAAATATATAGAGAGAGAGAGAGAGAGAGAGAAAGAGTCGATTTACGCAGCACAGACCGACACGAGACGTGCATATGATATCATTGCCGGAAAAACAACGAGATTTGCTTAAATTATATCTAAACGATTTTCTCGCAACATCGACGCACAAATTGAACCTCTCTCTCTCTTCGTCAAATCGTAAGATAATTTTACATTACACCATATCGCGTCGCGTGACAGCGGCGCAATATTGATGGCGCTGCTGTCAGTTTAAACACTATATATAACACTGACATTTGATATATATTTTTTTTTTTTTACGCATAATCTCTCTATAATAACTCTACGAAAGCAGAAATACAATGCGACCGCGTGTCAACGAGTTGCGTAATACGTTTTCGGAGTGCGTTGTATGTATAGGTATCGTGTCAGTAACGTCCAAGTGTTTGGATTGCGATATCGGGGAGGGGAGGGGAGAGAAGAGAGGGGAGAGGGGAGAGGGAAGGGGGAGGTGATAACGTCGTATGAATAATATATTTTGTATCGAGAATCGAAACCGATCGTAATTTCGACGAGTACAATTTTCACGCGTTATTGAATATAAAAAATCATTTTCATCTGTCAAAGGCGAGATTCGCGAGCTCGGCGAAATCGCATCGGTCTCGATCAATAATATGCGACAGATAAAATCTAGGACCTTTAAAGATACGTCGCATTGACAGATTAGACGTACCGAATGTCAACTCGTGGGTGACCGTCTGTTCCGTGCTGCTGCTCTGTGGCATGTCGCAAGCGGGTGGGGGTGGCGGTGGAAGCGGCGGCTGCATGGCGTTCTCCATTCCCTCCGTCCACTCTATATGCGTCTCTGTCCCTTTCGCGGCGCACTTGTCACCGTGTTATCGCCGTTCCTTTTGCTGGACGTCGCGCGCACTATCGGCACCGGTAACCAACTCCGATATACCCTCAATCGAGACGTATTATTTTGCGGTAACACGGTAATACGCCCATTCGCGTACTTGGAAAACGTCCCTCGTACACTAGTGTACGTGCGAATACACGTACGTACGTATGCGTATGTACGTGTTCGTGCGAAGAATACCGCACGTTAATAACGACGTAGAGAAGCAGCGATTCACGCGTACGGAAGGTGCAGTTGCATGCGACACAGAACTTTACTAGTGTCCACGCGATATTATGACAAGCTCGCGATCCCCCTCGTGTGTATATCGTAACGTGTAACGTCGGCTGTCGCGCGCCGCGATTTTCACATAATCGTCTCGCATACACGCCCGCACATATCGCGGCGCCTGGACGGACGCGTCCGTGTTATTCGTGCACGCTTTCGCTACTGCGCTCTCCGAACAATACGTCTGACGTCTCCCCCACTCATTGACCGCCGCGCGCTTTCCTCTCCCCACGCGCCGCGCACGCTTCACTTCCATTAGCGGTCGCGCGCGCAGGCCGCTCTCAGGTCCGTATCGCGCGATTTACGGATCGATCGATCAATCCTGAATCGTCTTCAAGAATGATTTTGCTGTACGAATTTCATTGCACGTGAATTCACTGTGCGAGACGCGTGTAATAAACGTTTCGTATAAAAAGCTTGTCGTAAAATAAGCGTATCATATTTGATATAAAATTTTAAGACGTATTTTTATATTGTATTCGTGTACCTTGATAAATATCGCATTCAATTCGATTGCCTCTTTTTTTTTTTTTTTTTAAGGGTTTGAATTGGAAAAACGGGGAGATTTTTAAGCTGCAATTAAATGAGAAAGGAATCGATTCTAACTAGTGTTGTTTTAATATTTAATACGAAATTTTCGTGGTTCATGCGCGAATATGGGCAGCCATTTTCGAGCTAAATGCGGTCTTCTATATTGAATATTTAATAACGTAATCGATAACAATGCTGGAAAGATTCGCTAGAAAAATTAGACATACATTACAATTAAATTACAATGTAAATAAAATAATTTAATTATATAAAAATGTAGAGGAATTTTTTTTCTTTAAATATATAACCCCTATGTCGGGTGCATGATATCACAGTCCTGCTGTGGAGAATCTTGTACAATTTCTTATCATTGCTTTTTTTTATGTCTCACACGAACTAGTCTCGAAGTGTCGGAGGCAGCTTTTAGTATTGTATTATTCCTTTTGATCGAGAAGACGACACGCGCGAATACACACAGTCGGAATATCTTCTATAATTTTATATCGAGAGGAAGGGGGATTGTGGTGTACTGCGTTCTCCTTAATTCTGCGTATCGATTTTTCCTTATTGATAATCAAGGTCAGCACGACGCACGTTGCATTATATTCGGATCATAAAATGCGAGTGAAAATTTACGTTATCATTTGTACATGAATTAAAAAATTAATTAAATAATTTTGCAAATAGTCAGGCAAAGAGAAAGACGAAAGGTATTATATAAAAACTATATACAAGAAGAAAATAAATAGTTATATAAATTAAAATAGTGTAATATTATTCTCTCTCTTTCTCTTTTGAAACATTTTTTCTTGCGAAAGTTTTCTGCCAATACAAAAAATAAATGTGGATTTTTTATGTGTATAAAATATATATATATTTCATAATAATTTATATAAAAGAGTTTAAATTAGACTCTTTCTATTTTTTTCGGTTCTATTGATGTTGCGTAACTTGTAAATGTATAAAGCAAAGATGTAAAATTATTCGAAATTTCCAAGAAAGAACCGACTAGGAATGTTTCGCTTACTCTCGATTATCATATATGGTGGCATAACGAAGAAAACATATTTAAAATGCAAACAAAATGCGTTTAGGTAATTTAAAAATTTTAACGATCCGAGATAATTGTTATCGGACTAATGTAACTGGGATAATTAGAAAATTACAAGAATTTATCATTTCCAAATATTCTAGAAAAACTGGCTGTTCTCTTTCAGAATTTTTTTTTATTTAAAAGAAACAAATTATTTTAAAACAACAAAAATAAAATACATACAATCACATTCTTATTGATCAGTCATTCCATAATAAAAATTTCGTAACAATGTTGAATGTAAACCGTTAAAACAACACACGCGATAATACCATTTAGTTAATTACAACCTTGAAAACACGAAAAAGATAAAAATAGGAAATAAGCTGGGACGTTTAGTGTATAAAATTTTAAATTCTACAGATGCAAAAATTTTGACACGTACGCAATTGAATGCATATATTCGTTTACAATTTCATTAAAAGGTTCACGCATTGATGACTCAAAACAACTGACGCATCAATTTAACGCGCTTCTTTAACAAGTTGTATTGCGAGAAGTGTCTAAAATGATTATTTGAATATACACGCAGGAGATTACATGCTTCAACAATTTTTTTATTATTGGAATGTTCGCGATATCGCTCTTAGATATCTTATATCTGTAACCTTGATAGCTCGGTTGAGTGTGAAAATCGTTCCGATCCGGATCAGTAGTGAGTAAAAAGCCGAGCGCGCAAGAGAGAGAAAGGTTCCCTTCGTCTCGTCGTGCATAAAATGTTCTCCGAATACGTGCCTTTCGTGACGAAATATTTTTACCATATATTAGTTACCGTTATATCGCTCGTTTTATTTAGTGAATTTTTCGGATGGCCGGACAAGAGAATCGCTCCAAGTGGGACACGCGCATTCACGGCATCTGATGAATCTACGGATCCGAGTGAAAGTAATGTCACAGCGAATACTTGTACATCATATGTAATCGTCGAGTGAAACATAGTCATATTTGTCTCATTTTGGAAAATGAAAGTGGGATGAAAGTATTTTACACACTCTTGATGCCTTCGCTTAAAATCCTTAAAGCATATTTTATACAACATTTTTTAACATATTATAATAAAGAATAGAGAGAATAAAAATGGCGAATAACAGAAAGCAACATGATAATAAAATTAATAGTTACATGATAATTAAAATTGAAGTATGAGGATCCATTTTGTGTAAACGTAATTGCCGTAGTAAATTCCAGTGAGTTAATTAATAGATAAGACTTAATTTTACGATTGAAAGCTCCCATTGCGTCGGTCGTAATTAATTCGCATGGTTCTTATTCCCTTTTCGCGAGTTTATTAATGGACTAAAATACGCATTGTATATGCCAAAAAATAATTATCGATAAAAACAGGTATATCATTTTTACTGCGTTATTTTTTTTTTCCATGATTCATATATACGCGAGTTATGTATTATATATTATATTATATATTATAATATTTACATAAATAATATATGATGCGAATTTTATATATATATATATATATATATATACATATATATATATATATATAAAATTCACCGCTCGACGTCTCTTTGGGGTTGCTTATTAGCTCGGTTAGGGGATGAGCCTGACGGAGGGCGGTCTCCTGTATGGGAGGGGGTCGTGCAGTTGGG
>NW_021849640.1:175966-194156 GCF_003651465.1 Formica exsecta | reverse complement strand
ATATATATTTCATAATAATTTATATAAAAGAGTTTAAATTAGACTCTTTCTATTTTTTTCGGTTCTATTGATGTTGCGTAACTTGTAAATGTATAAAGCAAAGATGTAAAATTATTCGAAATTTCCAAGAAAGAACCGACTAGGAATGTTTCGCTTACTCTCGATTATCATATATGGTGGCATAACGAAGAAAACATATTTAAAATGCAAACAAAATGCGTTTAGGTAATTTAAAAATTTTAACGATCCGAGATAATTGTTATCGGACTAATGTAACTGGGATAATTAGAAAATTACAAGAATTTATCATTTCCAAATATTCTAGAAAAACTGGCTGTTCTCTTTCAGAATTTTTTTTTATTTAAAAGAAACAAATTATTTTAAAACAACAAAAATAAAATACATACAATCACATTCTTATTGATCAGTCATTCCATAATAAAAATTTCGTAACAATGTTGAATGTAAACCGTTAAAACAACACACGCGATAATACCATTTAGTTAATTACAACCTTGAAAACACGAAAAAGATAAAAATAGGAAATAAGCTGGGACGTTTAGTGTATAAAATTTTAAATTCTACAGATGCAAAAATTTTGACACGTACGCAATTGAATGCATATATTCGTTTACAATTTCATTAAAAGGTTCACGCATTGATGACTCAAAACAACTGACGCATCAATTTAACGCGCTTCTTTAACAAGTTGTATTGCGAGAAGTGTCTAAAATGATTATTTGAATATACACGCAGGAGATTACATGCTTCAACAATTTTTTTATTATTGGAATGTTCGCGATATCGCTCTTAGATATCTTATATCTGTAACCTTGATAGCTCGGTTGAGTGTGAAAATCGTTCCGATCCGGATCAGTAGTGAGTAAAAAGCCGAGCGCGCAAGAGAGAGAAAGGTTCCCTTCGTCTCGTCGTGCATAAAATGTTCTCCGAATACGTGCCTTTCGTGACGAAATATTTTTACCATATATTAGTTACCGTTATATCGCTCGTTTTATTTAGTGAATTTTTCGGATGGCCGGACAAGAGAATCGCTCCAAGTGGGACACGCGCATTCACGGCATCTGATGAATCTACGGATCCGAGTGAAAGTAATGTCACAGCGAATACTTGTACATCATATGTAATCGTCGATAGTCATATAGTCATATTTGTCTCATTTTGGAAAATGAAAGTGGGATGAAAGTATTTTACACACTCTTGATGCCTTCGCTTAAAATCCTTAAAGCATATTTTATACAACATTTTTTAACATATTATAATAAAGAATAGAGAGAATAAAAATGGCGAATAACAGAAAGCAACATGATAATAAAATTAATAGTTACATGATAATTAAAATTGAAGTATGAGGATCCATTTTGTGTAAACGTAATTGCCGTAGTAAATTCCAGTGAGTTAATTAATAGATAAGACTTAATTTTACGATTGAAAGCTCCCATTGCGTCGGTCGTAATTAATTCGCATGGTTCTTATTCCCTTTTCGCGAGTTTATTAAAGGACTAAAATACGCATTGTATATGCCAAAAAATAATTATCGATAAAAACAGGTATATCATTTTTACTGCGTTATTTTTTTTTCCACTGATTCATATATACGCGAGTTATGTATTATATATTATATTATATATTATAATATTTACATAAATAATATATGATGCGAATTTTATATATATATATATATGATATATATATTCATTAACAATCGCGTAAAATATTGTCTTATAGAGACGGACGAAGAGTTGCTTGAAGAAGCCCAAGAAGAGCCTGCCTTACCAAAGGATCTCAAGCACATTCCATATCAGTATGTCCGGCTGCCCGAAAAGGAAACGCTGTCTCGGGCGTCAGAATTTTATCAAATAGCAGCCGCGAGACGTACCTTAAGATACTTCAGCGCAGATCCCGTTCCAAAGGAAGTTATCCGCGAAATTATAAGGGCCGCAGGTATTTATGTGAGCGATATCTGTCCCAAATAATATTTCTCTCGAAGTATAGTGTCAACATCGCATAATCGAAAAATATACTAAGCATTTCTTTCAAGATATATCGCGCAAAAATTGCAAGTAAAAAAAATTAAGTAATTTATAAGATTTTTAGAATAATTCTCTCCTTTTCTTTGAAAATAAAAAATTCGGATTAAAGTCTTGTTACACCATCGATTCATCGAAAATGAACGCTTGTGCTTAAATTTGCATCTCATTCTTTCCAAATCACACACTCACATACTCATGCTTAACTTAGGTACTGCCCCCAGCGGCGCGCACACAGAACCATGGAGCTTTGTCGTGATATCCAATCAAACTATGAAATCAAAAATCAGAAGTATCGTGGAACAAGAGGAGGAAATCAATTACAAGAAAAGGATGGGCGTGAAATGGACGACTGATTTGTCTCCGTTGAAGACTAATTGGGTAAAAGAATATCTCACCATCGCCCCGTATCTGATACTCGTGTTCAAACAGATCTACGGTATTTTGCCAAACGGAAAAAAGAAGGTCCATTATTATCATGAGATGAGCGTTTCTATCGCGTGCGGAATCCTCATTACTGCCATACAGGTAATTTGAATATTTTCTAGTTGCGAGAAATCAGAATGAATATCTTTTGTCTGGAAGATAGGACCCTTCTTATAAGATGATGAAAAAAATCTGTATTCTTATAATTATAAAAAAAAATATTAACATGAAATATTAAAAATATAAATTAATATATCAAGAAAAGTGTTGTGATTCCTTATCATTAAATATGTCTTAATTAACGTAATTTTGTGATATTCCGTATAAAGGGAATATCTTGCAAATGACAATTTCTTGTATAATAATCGTGAACGCTTCATTTAAAATATAATTGAATTAATCGTACATTGTTTCTAAATATAGTACGCCGGTTTGGTGACTCTTACATCTACACCATTAAATTGTGGACCGGCTATACGCAGTCTTCTTGGACGTCCATCGAACGAAAAGCTCGTGTTACTTCTGCCAATCGGCTATCCAGCCAAAGATGCCACTATACCTGATTTGCAACGAAAACCTCTATCCGAAATTTTAATTGAGATTGATTAATGAAAGTATTGAGAGGAGACAAATTCGTGAAACGCCCTATTACCTTAACATAATATTTAATACTAAATAATGGAGAGATATATTTTATCATATACTTTCTTATAATTTACATGGACAGATCGAAAGTAGGAGTATCTGAAATAAATAATCAAACATGCATTTATGTTAGCACTATTTTTATGAAAAAATGTTATATATTTTTCGGATTACTAACTTTTTTATATCTTACATAGAGCAATTATTAGCTACAATAGTAAAATGTAATATTTCTTGTCTCTTATAAAACATTGCCAATATTACAAAGTAATTGTAAAGTCCAAAAAAAAGAGCTAATCCCTGAAATGTAGCACCTGTTCGAGTCATGTCGTTTGTGTTATATAACTTCTCTCCTTCTCTCTCTCTCTCTCTCTCTTGCAGTTGAAATGTTTACAATGGCACGCAATAAGACTGTTCTAAACTTAATAATCAGTTTGTATAAACTAACGTTTATTCCAATTTGTATACATAATGTTAAAAATAAGTGCTATATAAGTTTGATCAGGTTTAATCGAGGAGAGAAAAACTTAAGGATGAGTCGGCAAAAAAATTTGAGTGATATATAACACTATTTATACAATTAGGCGGTCGTAAAATTGTCAAATTACGAAACAAAGTTTGACATTAAAAATACCAAATATCACCACAGTCACTTAAAATTAAGTACATTTAATATATAAAATATAAAAATACTGGGCTAAATGTGACGAAGAACATATAATCTTTCTGCGAGTGTGCTGCACGTCTGCGTATGATAGCTATGTCGCTACTAATAGCTATCTCATTAAGTGTAAAAGCTTTAGAGTATCATGATACATACAGAGAAACAGAGATAATATTTTATTTTTTATCACTATTCATGGAACAAATACTATCAATATCATGATTTTTCTAGAATAAGTTTTTTTCGTTTCCATGTGTATTTTTTTCTTTTTTTTTCTTTTCTATGAAACTTGGTTTCTACCAAATCTGTAGCGCGAGAAGCTATAAGAGTTAATGTGAAAACTCGAGATCGCCAGATTTATCGTTAAATTTAAGCAATTGTAAAAGTTCTGAATGCAAATCAAATATTTTAAATATATCATTGACTAAGAGTAGAATAGTCTATATAGAACTAGGAGAGTATTGTCCTATTTAACGATCTTCGACTAAATCTCTCTTATAGTTCGTTTGTTAGTAATATCGCTGTAAACGCGTGTATATATACATGTATATGTATGTATGTATGTATATATATATGTATGTATGTGTCAGTTCATAAAATGAGCAAAAAATACACTTTATTCGGTACGAATGTAAAATCTAAGATCATCGGTAAATCGAACTCCGTCTTTGTCTTTAAAATTAATAATCTCTCTGTTCGTTCCCTTTACAGAACTCTGTTGACAGTCGGTCATGAGTTGTATCTTTATACACTTATACTCTAAAAGCTATCTCAGTTAAATTATATAAATACGTGTTTCCTTACATCTTTATCTCGTCGAGATCACCAGTGCCTGAGATATCTAATATAGTTACGCTAAATGTATCCTTCATTAATTATTATTATTATTATCGTCATTATTATTAACATAATTTTACAGGAAGCTGATAAATCAATATAAATTTTGTAATAAATAGTAATCAATGAAGTCTTTCTTTCTTTTTCTTTTCTTTTTTTTTCTCAAAAAGTTTGCCGGTGTAAGCCGTATAATACTATACGAGTGAGCTCTCGCGAATACTCTCCTAATTCTCCTAATAAGACGACCAAGACGTTGTATGCCGCAACAATAGCAAGGATAGCTCCGTGACTTATATCTATCTGAGAGTGAACTTAATCACGGTGATGAAATTCAGCTATGCATAAGCGGCACGACCAGGAGCCCTCGGGAGGTGACGCAAGAGGTGGAGACAGACAATACATGTGGTATCCCCGATCACAGTCGTCACAGAACAGCAACTGATCCTATTTCAGTTCGCCAAACCGTTAATATAACAAATAATCCAAATAGAGCTCGCGTAAAACGCACACAATTAATTTTTCCGATATAATTGAATTTAATTTTTTTTTAACGAGTAAATTGTACGAATCATATTTGCATTAATACGAGAGGATTACGCAATTACGAGAATTTTAATAGCGTTATAAATTACGACTTTGTGTAATCCTTTTTAATCGATGAAAATACATTGTAAATTGAAATTAATATCGATTTTTATTCGCGCGCCTTTACTCACACGCCCACGGATGTAATAAAGGAGAAAAAAAAAATGTTTACGAATCCTGCAAAAGATTGCGGAAATAAATACTTACATCGTTGTCAGAAGTGCCGCAAATGGAGCAGCATTTGCATTCGATACATTGCCACCTGTACTTGCGAACAGAAACGATCATGTTTGCAGTGAATTGCAAACAAGTTGGATGCCCTACAACAAGAACGTACGCACGTCATGGAACACGCATTTTGGGATGGAACGAGGAGATCTGTTGTGGGATACGAGTAGAAAGGTGCCAGGACAGTTATCTTGTGCCGAAGAACAGTGAACTCCAAGCTATTATTTTTTTTTTTTTTCCATAAATTATTTAAACTTTTTTGATGCTTTTTTTTCGATCACATCACAATCGAATCTTTACACAAGAGAAGGAACATGATGCTGTTTGACAAATCTAATCCGCACACAAGTACGACTCTACTAGATGTCTTTCACCTTTCCTCAGCACTAAAAACGTCCGGAATAATGATACGTCCTCGTGTTTCCGCACAGAATATTTTATTTCATGATATCTGTAATTTTTTTTTTTTTTTTTTTGATGTTGCATTTTGAACATATTGTTATTATTTGGAATAATAGGTGGTAAGTAATAGCAGGGCGTACCTTGGAATAGTTCACGTTCTTTCTTGCGCAGCACAATATAAACGTCGCAGATGCACACTCTCCCTCGCTCCTTTTCTCTCTCTCTCTCTCTCACTCTTGCATTCTTTCTTTCTCTCTCTTTACCATACACACATACACGCAACTCATATAACGTATATCACATCCTTTTTATATATATCATACATATATGGAGCCATATATATATTTATATATAACTAGTGTGACTTAAATACTATATTTATAAGCCTCATTAAGGGTATTGCTTAATTAAAACTGCCTAATAACAAGTCTTCAATTTTATATATAACAAGGAGGAACTATATATCTGCATGCTTCCATTGTTTTTATACCATGTGAGTTTTTCTTACGACAATCTAAGGACAATATAATATCAATTTATATACAAGAAACTAAAACGTAAATATGTATATATAGTACCCTCTCTATTCTCTCTGCTGTATTTAGCTATATCATATTAAATGATAGAATATTCTACGTTGTATCTCATATGTTATATGTGTGTAAAGAAGCTGTAACATACCTTTGTCAATATAGCCTTCTATATACTCGAGTTACATAATATATGTTTATTAGAAAGTACTTCGTGAAAAAAAAATATGAAGCTCTATGATTAAAGAAGACGTTTGCTCGCCAATTGTATAGATTATTCCAAATATTTCAGGAATTTAAAATATAAAAAACAGCATATATACACAGATGTATATATCGTGTAAGAGAGGTAAAGAGTTATAACTAATATGTAGCGTATATAAATGTAAAATAAACTTGCATATATATATATATATATATATATATATGCAAGTGTGTGTATAAAATTGCGAAATATATATATATATATCTATAATCAGCAAAGTAAATAAAATAATTCGAGTTTAATCGAAAGCAGATTTAACGCCGCGCTTCTCCATGTGCCTGAAAAACTCATAAGGTATTACATTAATTTCATATACGGGATATTATTCTGTGATTATTCCTAATCAAACGATATCTGTACGAATATCAAAGCTCTTGTACAAAACTAAGCTATGTCAAATTTCTACAAGAAGGTATAAAAAAAAAAAAAAAAACTTCATTATACTCCGTAATTATAGCTTTATCTCATATTCTTTTTTTTTCTTGCTTGTTAAATAAGAGTGTAATAAATATATTGCGTTATTATAAATGATAGGGGAAACGATTATACTATATTAGATCGGAAAAGGTAATGCCCACACAACTAAAGGTAATTAAAAACGGCAGATATACAATGGAATGTGAGAGACGTATTAGAAGAGGGAATCAACGAGCCCGGAAACGCGCGCGATCGCGTTTTTTTTATCTTTACAACAAAATTCGATATATCGAACATTCTCTATTTTATTTCACATATAAAATTAAAACTCTCGTAAAAAAAAAAAAAAAAAAACGTTAGAGGTCTCCGCCTTAAAGTATTATCTCGCATACGTCTCACGCGAACCGTAACTTAATAATACGAAGACGTGAAACGAAGATCTCTTGAATAGAAACTTGTGGAAATTGCCTAAGGGAGAACAAGCTGTTACTCAAAATACAAAGCTTTACTGTTCAACGAAACATTTTTTGACGCATGCTGTATGAAACGCGTATATAATGAACGTCTCTCCCATTTTTATAAACGTATTCCACACTGGATGCGAATTACCCTTGACGCGATTATAAAAATAAACGTATTGAACACATAAAATCAAACGAATATATACCATAAATCAAAATTATCATAATAGATAAAACATTATTATCGATGTTTGTATCAATCTCATCCAGTCAATCTTTCTTATCGAAATTCTCTCAAAATCGCGAAAGAGATATACGGAGATCCTTAGGATTGCACTCTTCTATTTCATTCTTTTTTTCTGTGCTGCGCTCCTAGCTCACATATCATCTCTCTAAAAATCTCGTATGATATACTCAACAAACGCAAAGATACAAAAGTATTTACAGACGAATCGAAAAACATGTAGAGAGAAATATTGAAATATGACGCGATCAACATGTTATTATCTTACAATAAATATTGTGTGTTACCTTCGTTAAAACGATTCTTATGATTGTGCTGGATATATAAAGTATATATATATATATATATATATATTTATATATTGCATCTCGCGTGTATCTCTAAAAATCTTCTTAAACTTGCCGGTGCGTTTCTCACGCCGTGTATACTTCTTTTCTTTTCATTTTTTTTTTTTTTTACTTTTTTTGATTTCCAACACGCAATAACGTAAATATCAGGATACACTGTCAAACAGAAGACAAACACCTCTTCCTCAATACGTGCTCTAGTGGTACTGTGCAACAGGAATTTTAATAAATCTGCGTAAATTTCGTGCAAAAGCAAAAAGTCAATTCCGTCGATCGATTTATCTATTTAATCTATCCAATCACACACACGTACACACGATGAAATTTGACTTCTCTCACTGTGATGAAGACTTTTAAGACTCTTCCCGTGCTCTTTTTCCCTTTAATATTAAACGCGTTTAAACCTCCGATTTTTCTTTTTTATCTCCCTTAGAACTAATCACTGAAGATACTATAAATCACAGCAAATTCGCGCGTAGTAAAGGAATTCTGGAAAATTCCTATTACTCAGATGCGACAAGTTGCACCATTGACAAAACGATGTTTTGTGTTCCTCGCCTTGACTAGTGTATGTAAAGCTCGTAACCGTTTGATCTCTAAACACCGTGCAGATAATTAAATGGTTCTCTCTCTCTCTCTCTCTCTCTCCTTAATTATTGCACCCGGGGAGTTGCACATTTCAGCACGTTTCTATTACCCTTGACGGCAGTGACGAAAAAAGTGCGTCACGCGCGACAATTGTAACCCTATACAACTCAAAAAGTTATCTCCTCTCTTTTTTTTTTTATCTGTTTATCTTAACAACTTAAAGCGAAGATTTATAGAAAACATGGTCTGCACAAAACTGATAACAGATTTCATTTCTACGATATTTTTTTTTTTTTTAACGGCTACACGCGTACACGTGATGCGCATCAACGAAAAGAAAGGCAGAATCCTCAAATTATTACAAATGTAACAGATAATTCTAAACATCTCGATATTGCGCGTTTAACAATTATAGATACGTTTGGAATATACGAATAGGGAGGGGGAGGAAACAGCGATCCTCTCTTTGCGTAAGGAAGAGCACGTACGCTTGCTTGTGTCGTAAAATTAACAAGTTACTCAATATCTTTCACGATGTTAACAGCTGAAACATGGAAGTATAAACAATTATAGCGTGAACACGTATATATATATATACCCAATAACGCTATATGCCGATATCGGCGTATCAGATATTGCCGACATTAAACCATCTCGTATCGCTAAATCATCACTAAGTCACATATCCCGCGTTTCATAAATAAGCTGCTACTCACATCTCAGTCGCGCGGAAGCATACTCGAGGTATTGCGACGTGTATATACTGATCTCCTGATTTTGTTTTTGAGTTGTATCTGGCTATATATTCACAGGACGCAGTGCGCGATAGGCTCGCAAAGAGATGTAGAAAATAGTACCGTCCGTATAGACACGGAACGAATCTTACCGTCTCTCGATTCAGAATATATATGTATATTATCATCATCACCATCATTTATCCTCATCATCGTCATCGTCGTCGTCGTCGTCGTCGTCGTCTCTCGTCACCGTAGTCGTCGTCGTGCCCGATCGAGTTTAATTGTGATTCGCTCTCCTGGTATACTTGCGCTTGATCTTTTCCTCTGGCTTACCTGAGCGGCCACAGTCGCTGCACGACACCAACTCCTCGGATCCGCCCGTCTTCTTGTTCTCGCGCGCGTCACCCAGGCAGAAGTCGCAATACGGGGACGGTTGCGCCGCGGATGACTTGCCGCCGGCCTTCTTCTCCATGGTCGGTCCTCCTCCACCACCTCCTCCTCCTCCAGGGGTGGGTGACCCTCCCGTCGCAGTCTCCGCTGAGGAGAGCGACGGGACGGCGGTGCCGCCGGGCGAGGACGCGGCAGGTAGATGATCTTCCTTGGTCACCGAGACGGTGGGCGACGCTGGAGCGACGGGCGTCTGCGCGGATGCCGGCTGCAGCTGCTGTTGCGACTGTTGCGATGGTTGCGACGTCGCTCCCGTAGCGGATGCGACGGCTGGAGCCGCCGGGGAGGGACTCGAGGTACTCGAGGAAGTAGTGTTCTGACGACCCCGACGCGTACCACCTGATCACAAACCGATCAACATACCCACAGTTGCGCTTTGCCGTCATAAGCTGTTGGACCATGCACACTGGTTTTATATGATAGATACAATCAAGTCGTATTTTTTTACTCTTTTTCTCTCTCTTTCTCTCTTTTTGTGAACATCCGTTCGTAATCGATTCGGTTATATCAAAGTTATGGGCTAAAATAGAATTCGAAACGACTCGAATATCCAGAAAATTATCTAAAACTATGAAAATTAAACTCAAAATTAAAAGAGGCAAAGATAAAAATTGAAAAATTTGGAAAACAAGATTAGAGTTTAGAAAAAATTTACTATAATTTGCATTTTTTGTCTGTTTTAATAAGGTTTCAATTTTAATTCTAATTGTTATAAAGTTTTACGTCGAAAGAAATTGACTGTAAAAACAAGAATAATAATTATAATTGAAATACTCTGTATATATTATATTTATATATAATTTTATATAGATTGTAAAGCCCATTGCTCAAATTATCGCATTTTTTTCAGATAACAGAATCAATTATTCTAAACATTCATAAATATCTAACAAATTGTTACAACAAGGAAAAAACAAATCTGATTATATGTAAGTATAACAAAATGCACATGTCAATCATTCCATCACCAGCAGCAAAATCCAAAGATATAACGACGAGATATATCGATTCCAAATATAGAGACAGATACAAACAAACGATTTTTCAAACATATTGTAACTACAAATAACTTCAAAGATACCTATTTGAATCAACGAAGCCTTAACATTCATTAATAGGAGAATCGAAGCCAAAATCGCTCTAGGAGAAATACACAAGCGTCAAAACAGCAAAAAAAAAAAAAAGAAAAATCTTTGTTTGTTAGACTCATTCGTAAAAACTATAATCATGCTGAACAGGGAGATACTAATAAAAGGAGCTACAAATTACCAAAAAAAAGAACACGCACACACATACAAGACGCTCAAGAATAAAAACGCTGTAAACACATTAACGTTAAAGAAAAAAAATACACTAACTTAGATAATTCGATAAGATCTCATCCCTCTCGTTCTCTTAAAGTATATAGAAGAAAAAGAAATTAAATATATTCTATATTGCAGAAGCATGCTACTGCAAGAGATGCAACACAAATAATTATCGCTTTTTCATACATTAAGATATAAAGCATTCCCATTTGTTCTCACACAACAGGTAAAATACGAAAAAAAAAATGAAAGAAATACACAAATATATCTTTTTCATAATAAAATGCAAAATCAAATCACTTTTATCATACTGGCTTGAATATCATTTTATCCGTATGATATATGTATATAAATTGATTATGGTAATATATATATATATATATAAAATAAAACCGCGGATAGTTGACACACGATCGAATCGAACTTAATTTCCGCAGGCGCGCAAACAAACAGATATGATGCAGAATATCTTTTTATACAATTGATGAGAGACGAAAAAAGATTACCATATCTACACTTAAAAACATCTAGTTGTTATAAATCACCGTTTCATATTGCATTTTCGCATCTGTCGTACGGTTAGCCGAATTTATTTCAATGTATTGTTTTTTTGTGTTTTTATTTTATTTCTTCATTATTTATTGTACCTGTTTGCGATTCGCTATTGGAATTGGAATTTGTCGACCGGTGTATTTTCAGAGTAATGTTGAGAGCGAGATGAAATAATTTCGTGTACCGGGGACTATACGATTGGAATGTATTACATGATCGGTTCTATCTGTGCATCCATCCTCTATTCACGTTTCATCCGTCGCTTTGCCGTGCATCTTCAATGCGCTCCATTGATGCTAGATATCACGATTGCACTATTGATTCGCTTCATTTTCGCATCGCCTCTATACATGCTTTCCTCTTCCTCCAAATAATTATATTACTTTTCTTTTTTATTTTAAGATAAAATTGACATTTATAGTGGTTAAAATATTATCACGAAAAAATGTGATATTGATTTTTTTGATAGTTTAATTTTTTCAATCATTTTTTTGTTTGAAATTACAGATTCTTTTATCGTAAAATTAAATCTATTTTAAATAGATAAAGAGTCTTTAACAATATTTTCTGTAGGATATGCACTGTGATGTTATATTAATGCGAATTAAGAAGTAAAATAAAATGATTTGTTTATGTACAACGTCACATTCCGAGAGATATGGGATTCAACGGAATGATGTTTAATTAAACGTAACTTGGCAATTCGCAAGCTGCTCGACTCGTCGAACCAAGAATGGGAATAATGCAAGGTATGAATAGAGATTGGACCGAAGAAAGGAAATTCTCTCTCTCTCTTTCTCTTTCTCTCTCTCTCTCTATCTCTGCAGATTGTTAGATTATAAATTAAAACATTTGGGAATCAAAGAGATTACTATACCCAGGGAACGCCTTCCGTATAATATCTCTTACGTAATTTACTCTCCCATTACAGAGTTTGATTTAAAGAAATGATTAACATACAGGAATTTATTTAATCTCTTCATTTACGATCGAGCGAGAGCAATTATTTCGACTGTTTCAAGTATTTCCTGTCGGGATGCCGTTCCTCGACACTCCAAATTAGTAATTGCACTTCAACATTGCGTGTCACTCCGATGAGAATCATTCGTTTGCCGCCAGTATTATTTCATTTGTACAAGATCCAGATTTTTTTCTCGATTACACGTCAAA
The DNA here is from genome assembly GCF_003651465.1 of Formica exsecta. Classification (NCBI taxonomy): domain Eukaryota; kingdom Metazoa; phylum Arthropoda; class Insecta; order Hymenoptera; family Formicidae; genus Formica; species Formica exsecta. Next base: position 181,256 of record NW_021849640.1, on the reverse strand, counting down.
TTTAGTATAATAGATGATCTGCGCGAGATTTATAATGCGTTTTCTCGACCGAATAATTTCACGATGGCACATCGCAAGTCAGTCGCCGACAGAATTGAGGATTTTAGATAGCACATGAAATCGGAGACGTGGAGCTTTCGGGTCGTCGGACATAGTCGGTATAATATACACCAGCTTCGAATCCTCGGCGGGGATGGTTGTTGCACAGGGAGAGGACTGAAACGGACGAGGAACGAACAGAAGCAGGCAGGTAGGTAGGTAGGTAGGTAGGTAGGTAGGTAGGTAGGTAGGTAGGTAGGTAGGTAGGTAGGTAGGTAGGTAGGTAGGTAGGTAGGTAGGTAGGTAGGTAGGTAGGTAGGTAGGTAGGTAGGTAGGTAGGTAGGTAGGTAGGTAGGTAGGTAGGTAGGTAGGTAGGTAGGTAGGTAGGTAGGTAGGTAGGTAGGTAGGTAGGTAGGTAGTTGTTATCACGGTTTCGCGGTAAATGAGAACTCTCAGACTGCGCACCACTAATGCCGCTACGGGAGTGCCGTACAACTTCGTAATAATCGAGCTCGTAGAGAAATTCTCTCATTTTTAGTCTCGCGCGCACTTTCCGATTCTACATGTCGCCAACGTCTCGCTCTTCTATCACATTGTATCGTAGGGTAAAAAGCGACTCGATCGAATTCGATCGTTCAATGACTTTATATGTTTGCTTGAAAGACTGTTTTTTTCTTGCAAAATATAATTGACAATAAAACTTATATTCTCTTAGCAATTAAAAAGTAATTCTCTAAAAATATTTCATTTGTTTTCCGATAAATAGATTTTTTAACTTCGTTTAGAGGCCCGCTTGATTTCCACCTCTAAAATGAATGAAAATTTAAATAAAATGCTTTTATCAATAAGTGCATTAGCTTGTGGATGACGAGTATTTTAATCGTCCCTTTTTGGCAATTCTCTTAATATCGATGGACGTCTCGTTAACGGTACATTCTTCTTCAAGCTTGACCCAGTTCCTTAATTTACCCGTTTGCCTTATTTCAACATTAGTTCGTGAATATTCTCGTCTTCGCGCCGTACTAAATCAGAAATTTTCTTACGTGCCATACAAACTTCCGGCGATATCGATTACATATTTGAGTCGATAATTTCTCGAGACAAAAGTAACCGGAATTCTATAAAATAAGCTTTTAAAATGTACATCCTTTTAAATAGACAGGAGCTCTTCCTCTCGCGCTCAGAAGTGCGTAAGCCGTCATATATAATACGTATAAAAAGATGAATAATAAGTATCCAGAAAGAATGATGTTTAAATGCAATTATTCGTTAATGATTATTATGGTAATAATTATTCGTGTTTCGCGCCAATAGCATGTCTGGCGCGGACATGAACCCGTAGTCAGTGGAGAAGTTAAGAGAGTTGGCGATGGATAGAAGGTTGGAGAAATAAGGGTGAAGGGATAACGAGAAGGCGAAAGATGGAAAGGACGAGGAGAACGAGAGTCGAATGAAAATAGTCGTTGAACGTGAAAGAAGTGCGTTTAATTAAACCGACGAACAAGTGCAGCCTCGGCATTAACGTCCGTCGTTCTTTCGCATTTTCTGCACCTGCAGCTGCTTTGTGTTTGCCGATCCACTGGCGGGAAATGCGCGATCGCTCCCGGCGAGATTTGGATTTTCATCTGATTATCGAAACACGCGATCGACAGAGTAACGTTTGCATACGGTTGTATAGCGCGCTTTTAAACGCTAAACATTTATTTTGAGAGCCATAATCAACGCAATCGTAAAATGAAAAACTTACTTAATATATTCTCTAACAATAAAATAAATTTATATAATAAATGTAAAAAAATAAAAAATGGATGATATATTAGATTTACATAAATAATACAATTTCTTTTCACATATAAATAATAATTTAAATTAGAGATATTTAACTTATATGTATGTATATATATCAGGTGATTGCATAAGTTCGTGCCCGATTTAAATATAAACTTCAATAGATTATATTTTAGAGATAACACTTTTATTAATCAATTATATAGTCTCCATTCTTTTCTACAATGGTTTTCCAACGATCTATAAGCTTGTCGATTCCATTTTTGAAGAAAGAACTTGATTTTTCTTGAAAAAAGTTTGTAAGGTGGTTTTCAACAGCTTCCTCGGAATTGAGATTCTTGCCATTTAAACTATTCTGCAAAGACCGGAACAGATAAAAATCTGAAGGCGCAATATCTGGAGAATATGGCGGGTGCTGCAGAATTTCCCATTGCAACTCCTGCAATTTTCGCAGCGTCTGTTGAGCGACGTGTAGCCTAGCATTGTCGTGGTGGAAGATGACGCCTTTTCGATTGGCCAAAATCGGACGTTTTTCTCGAATAGCTGCAGCGAGTCTAGTTAGTTGCTCACAGTACTTGTCCGCCGTGATTGTTTCGCCGCGTCGGAGCAGCTCAAAGTAAATAATTCCCTTGCGATCCCACCAAACACACAGCAACACCTTCATCGGATGCAAGCCAGCCTTTGCTTACGGGTTCTGCTCCTTCAGCTGCTGTTTTCCATGTCCTCTTTCGCTGTACGTTTTTGTAGAGAATCCACTTTTCATCGCCTGTTACCATTCGATCTAAAAAAGGCTCTTTTTTGTTACGCTCGAGAAGAGAAAGAGCCACAGTCATACGGTTTAGCTTATTCCTTTCAGTCAGGAGATGCGGCACCCATGTATCAAGCTTGGAAACGTATCCAAGCTTTTTTAAATGACGAAAAGCGGTTGAATTATCGATGTTCAGCCTCTCAGCAATATCCTCAGTTGTAATCCTTGGGTTTCTTTCCACTAAGGCATGCACAATGTCATCATCAATGCCAGAAGGCCGTCCAGAGCGGGGTTGATCCTCCATGTTGAAATCACCATTTCGAAATCTGCCAAACCACTTTTTGACTGTTCGGAGAGCAGGAGCGCGGTCCAAATAAACGGTTTGAATATTTTTTTGTGCAATCCCAACACTCACGCCTTTCCGAAATTCATATAACATTACATGCCGCAAATGCACCTTTTCGTTCTCCATTTTTAATGATTTCTCTTATGCACAAATGGACTTATCTGAACAATGTCTGACGCTAAATTGACATAAGACAACGTCATCTATTCGGTGTAAGCAACAATTACCACACGAAAACAATAGAACTCCGCCATGCAGTAACTTAATGCCATCTATGAAAATCGGGCACGAACTTATGCAATCATCCAATATATCCGTGTGAATCATTTGTGATCAGATATACTAAATATGTTTTAACTATTTTATCTTATATTAAGAGAAATTACTAAAGAGAAGTGTAGACGTGTCTTTGATATCGCGCGGCTTAAAAATCTTTTTATTTAAACGCCGATATAAAAGACGATATACCTACAATATACGTGCATACATACATATATAATAATGAACGGATGAGATACACTGATTGGATATAAAAGATTTGTACTTTATTTTGCAAAAATACTTGGTAATTTTTTACAAAAAGTTGCACAGATCATCTTAATCTTGACAACATATAGGTACGTTGTAGATGGTATATTTCTGACTAATTTACGTCTGAAATTAGATGGTGCTCTTTTATAGTTTTTGTGATATTTTAAATTGAAAATATAACTATACATATATACAAAACTAAGCCGAGAATCGTAAATCGTCATTGATGATGATTGCATGGGCAAAACAAAAAGGCAAAGCTCTTGTTTTACTCGGGTTTGAAGTGCAGAAAAAAATGAAGCTCTTTTTATGTACGCCCATGCATCGACTTTAATGTGTAAACATGCAATTAATGCAAATTTGTATTGAAACAAACTTTGTATTGAATTAAACTATCACGCTTGTTTGCATAAGCGCAACATTCTTTATTAATTTTTTAATGAATAATAAAGGATAGTGTAAATCAAATTTTTTTCAAAATTCTTTAAAACATTATCATCTTCTAAATATATGCCAAAGTCATATGTCACAGTCATATGTTAAAGTCATATATCAAAGATATGTCATATTTTTTGTTGATATATATCATTTCTACCTTACCTATATACTATGTTTTCCTATATACTATAAACGTAGTTTAAAAATTATTGAATTTTAAAATCCTCTTTAACATATGTCAAGATTAAGTATTGTACAAATTTTTGTAGAGAATTACGAAATACTTTTTCAAAGAATAATATCATCATATATAGTTGTAAATTTGGTCTAAAAAGCATTTTAATTTTGTTTAATATTTTGTTCTTAGAAAAATTTTACAATTTTCTAAAATAATATGGAGAAAAAGAGCATTTCGGAAAAAGAAACATTTTTAAAATATATTGTTATTGAAGTATATTACAAACCATACAATTTCCGCTTCTGAAATATAAATAATTTTAAAATAATTTCAGTGATATTTATAATTCCTATAAATTTAGACTGTTAAAAAATACAAAAAATCGATACTTAATGATTCATTCTGACTTGATATGTGTTTGGAAATACGTCGACCTTTAATTTTTCATAATTAAATTGATTCTCTTATTTACGAATGCGCTCGAGTTTTCCCTGAATGGGAAGTAAACGCATGATGGTATTATGTTTGTTCTTTTTATTGAATCGTCCCGGATCGAATTTATATTGATTGGGATTGCATTCCGCATCATAGTGCATATCAAGCATCGATATATAAATTAATGTATTCTTGTCCAGAACGAGATTCAGATCAAACTAGATTCCGCATTTGATCGATATTCGTCATCGTGCATTCCAAGAACACGGCAATGTCAAACACATTTTCAAAAATATAACTATGTTAAAATAATTAGATTGACGACAATATGTGACATTTATGCACATTTTTTAAATACATTTTTCTTTTTTTTTTTTATTCTTACATATACATCAACACACATACAATATCCAAACAAACCGAAGCCTTAAAACGCCTAAACCTAATGTAAGACTCGCTTATAAATAAGACGAATATTTTAATTAAATAATTGATATTTATATTGATAATATTTGAATTTTGTTCGCTATAAAAATTCTTTGATAGTAGGGAATAATTTAAAATAATAATTTAAAATAATAATTTAAACTAATAATGTAAAGTATTCAGATAATTAAGTTATATGTGATCTTGTTCGTCGAGCGCGTTAAAGAATTCTTTTTTAAGCTTATTATAAATAAAATTATAATATTTTTTTTGTATATAGCCTTCGCGGCATATATAGTGTGTTCTTATCAACATCCGCTCTCGTTATTTGTGAGCGTCATCGTGTTTTTGCTAAGTAAGT
>NW_021849640.1:156426-173157 GCF_003651465.1 Formica exsecta | reverse complement strand
TCTCTCTCTCTCTCTCTCTCCTTAATTATTGCACCCGGGGAGTTGCACATTTCAGCACGTTTCTATTACCCTTGACGGCAGTGACGAAAAAAGTGCGTCACGCGCGACAATTGTAACCCTATACAACTCAAAAAGTTATCTCCTCTCTTTTTTTTTTTATCTGTTTATCTTAACAACTTAAAGCGAAGATTTATAGAAAACATGGTCTGCACAAAACTGATAACAGATTTCATTTCTACGATATTTTTTTTTTTTTTAACGGCTACACGCGTACACGTGATGCGCATCAACGAAAAGAAAGGCAGAATCCTCAAATTATTACAAATGTAACAGATAATTCTAAACATCTCGATATTGCGCGTTTAACAATTATAGATACGTTTGGAATATACGAATAGGGAGGGGGAGGAAACAGCGATCCTCTCTTTGCGTAAGGAAGAGCACGTACGCTTGCTTGTGTCGTAAAATTAACAAGTTACTCAATATCTTTCACGATGTTAACAGCTGAAACATGGAAGTATAAACAATTATAGCGTGAACACGTATATATATATATACCCAATAACGCTATATGCCGATATCGGCGTATCAGATATTGCCGACATTAAACCATCTCGTATCGCTAAATCATCACTAAGTCACATATCCCGCGTTTCATAAATAAGCTGCTACTCACATCTCAGTCGCGCGGAAGCATACTCGAGGTATTGCGACGTGTATATACTGATCTCCTGATTTTGTTTTTGAGTTGTATCTGGCTATATATTCACAGGACGCAGTGCGCGATAGGCTCGCAAAGAGATGTAGAAAATAGTACCGTCCGTATAGACACGGAACGAATCTTACCGTCTCTCGATTCAGAATATATATGTATATTATCATCATCACCATCATTTATCCTCATCATCGTCATCGTCGTCGTCGTCGTCGTCGTCTCTCGTCACCGTAGTCGTCGTCGTGCCCGATCGAGTTTAATTGTGATTCGCTCTCCTGGTATACTTGCGCTTGATCTTTTCCTCTGGCTTACCTGAGCGGCCACAGTCGCTGCACGACACCAACTCCTCGGATCCGCCCGTCTTCTTGTTCTCGCGCGCGTCACCCAGGCAGAAGTCGCAATACGGGGACGGTTGCGCCGCGGATGACTTGCCGCCGGCCTTCTTCTCCATGGTCGGTCCTCCTCCACCACCTCCTCCTCCTCCAGGGGTGGGTGACCCTCCCGTCGCAGTCTCCGCTGAGGAGAGCGACGGGACGGCGGTGCCGCCGGGCGAGGACGCGGCAGGTAGATGATCTTCCTTGGTCACCGAGACGGTGGGCGACGCTGGAGCGACGGGCGTCTGCGCGGATGCCGGCTGCAGCTGCTGTTGCGACTGTTGCGATGGTTGCGACGTCGCTCCCGTAGCGGATGCGACGGCTGGAGCCGCCGGGGAGGGACTCGAGGTACTCGAGGAAGTAGTGTTCTGACGACCCCGACGCGTACCACCTGATCACAAACCGATCAACATACCCACAGTTGCGCTTTGCCGTCATAAGCTGTTGGACCATGCACACTGGTTTTATATGATAGATACAATCAAGTCGTATTTTTTTACTCTTTTTCTCTCTCTTTCTCTCTTTTTGTGAACATCCGTTCGTAATCGATTCGGTTATATCAAAGTTATGGGCTAAAATAGAATTCGAAACGACTCGAATATCCAGAAAATTCTCTAAAACTATGAAAATTAAACTCAAAATTAAAAGAGGCAAAGATAAAAATTGAAAAATTTGGAAAACAAGATTAGAGTTTAGAAAAAATTTACTATAATTTGCATTTTTTGTCTGTTTTAATAAGGTTTCAATTTTAATTCTAATTGTTATAAAGTTTTACGTCGAAAGAAATTGACTGTAAAAACAAGAATAATAATTATAATTGAAACACTCTGTATATATTATATTTATATATAATTTTATATAGATTGTAAAGCCCATTGCTCAAATTATCGCATTTTTTTCAGATAACAGAATCAATTATTCTAAACATTCATAAATATCTAACAAATTGTTACAACAAGGAAAAAACAAATCTGATTATATGTAAGTATAACAAAATGCACATGTCAATCATTCCATCACCAGCAGCAAAATCCAAAGATATAACGACGAGATATATCGATTCCAAATATAGAGACAGATACAAACAAACGATTTTTCAAACATATTGTAACTACAAATAACTTCAAAGATACCTATTTGAATCAACGAAGCCTTAACATTCATTAATAGGAGAATCGAAGCCAAAATCGCTCTAGGAGAAATACACAAGCGTCAAAACAGCAAAAAAAAAAAAAAGAAAAATCTTTGTTTGTTAGACTCATTCGTAAAAACTATAATCATGCTGAACAGGGAGATACTAATAAAAGGAGCTACAAATTACCAAAAAAAAGAACACGCACACACATACAAGACGCTCAAGAATAAAAACGCTGTAAACACATTAACGTTAAAGAAAAAAAATACACTAACTTAGATAATTCGATAAGATCTCATCCCTCTCGTTCTCTTAAAGTATATAGAAGAAAAAGAAATTAAATATATTCTATATTGCAGAAGCATGCTACTGCAAGAGATGCAACACAAATAATTATCGCTTTTTCATACATTAAGATATAAAGCATTCCCATTTGTTCTCACACAATAAAATTAATATATAATTAGACATATAATATATAATTAGATGTTAGAAAGGCATAAATTCCATACATACATATTTTGAGAAATATAAATTTAAGATTAGAAAGAAAAAGATATAACGATATCTTATTTGCAATGCATGCATTTGCAGTACATGTAAAAAAATTTATAAATATATATTAGGTTGTTATATCAGGATATAAGTTCTTGGATAAGTAGTTGCATGAATGGGACAAGATTGAAAATGATGGCAGATGGAGGAGGAGATTGGATCAAAGGTTTGAGAAACGCGGGGTTTAAAGGAAAGTGAGAAAACTGAGCTGATTTTGGCTCCAACCTGGCTGGTTCGAAGCAGCGGTGTCTGCAACGCTCCTAGGTTCAACTTCGGCAGGACTGGGACTTAGTTCCTTAGCAGGATCACCGGAGGAAGTAGAGTGGGAATGACCGTAATGGTAGACCAGACCAGGTCTGGTCTTATACCGTGCGCTGCATACTGCAAAAGTGCAAATACTGTTTTCCCGCAATCCATCCAATGCAACGTCCAATGATAAGACAGACCTTTTTGTTTAACGGACGATCAAGGGAGGTAATATCATATGGGACATCAGAAAAGCTGATAGGGGTAGGGGTGGGGGGACGCGGGGTGGTGGTCAGGGATAGCATTTGCACACCTTCCGCACCAGTACACATCCCTATCCACCTACGAGTCTATATGTGGACAAGCAGTGAAGGAGTTCCAGCCCAAGAAGCAAAACTAATACGATGCAAGGCTTGATGCTTGTACTCCTACAGAATGAGCTCGCTACAGTGTTGAGCCAGTACATTCTTGCTCTGTTATTATTGCAGGTAGAACTAGTCCGAAGATATTTGGGCCGGTGACATTAGCTCGATCGTCAATGAACGGAGTTCAATGTTCTGTTAAAATTGTCTCTTTAACACGAGCTCTTGGTACGACCAGACCAAATGTCTTTAGATCATCTGCTAGTCTAACAGGAGTGGTTTCAAGAAGTAAACAGATTGCAGGCACATTCGAGTTAATTTATAGACTTTGTGTCTGGAAATGTTTGACCAAATTAGTAATGACTATTTTATACTCCTTCAAGAAGAGAATATCAAGTTTGTTCAAAATGTAATCTCAATTTCTTTTTTTTATCTTTTCGTTCTCTTGTTTGCTAATGCTATAAATATAATTGAATTCCATAAATTTGCGCATAATAAGCATATAAATGAGCTGTTTCTCCCGAAACAAAAACACATTTGTAAATCAATGTCTTATTCATATCTTGTAAATGTAAAAATCAGCTGCTTTTTTAGATTATATTTCAATGATGAATTTAAATGTTACGCGATGATAGTGTAAATTGTCAATTAAATTTCAAGCATTTGATTGATATGATAATAGTTTGTTAGTAATTTACCCGTTTTATTTTAATTAGAGTAAAATATGATTATTAAGAATGACAAATGTTAAGAGAATTAGCAATGTACAAGATGTGTGATTTCAGCACAGTAATGGAATAATTACTCAAATTATTTGCAGAAAGTTTATATTCATCTTTTGATTATTTTTAATTTGATTAATAAATGTAGAAAAACATTTGAAAGCATAAATTTAATACACTAACTTAGATAATTCGATAAGATCTCATCCCTCTCGTTCTCTTAAAGTATATAGAAGAAAAAGAAATTAAATATATTCTATATTGCAGAAGCATGCTACTGCAAGAGATGCAACACAAATAATTATCGCTTTTTCATACATTAAGATATAAAGCATTCCCATTTGTTCTCACACAACAGGTAAAATACGAAAAAAAAAATGAAAGAAATACACAAATATATCTTTTTCATAATAAAATGCAAAATCAAATCACTTTTATCATACTGGCTTGAATATCATTAAAAACATTTGAAAGCATAAATTTAAGAAGCATATATACTATTTATGCACAAAATTTTGTATATTTGGAAAATATGACTAGTCTTTGCCTTGCACTCAGAATCATACTTTAATTGCTCCTACTCGAATAAAGAAGAATAAAATAAAATAACTAAATATAAGTTTCTGGATCTGCCTACTCAAATTTTCATGTGTTACTTGAATTTAGATATGACTAAAAACACCAGTCAATATGATATACTCTGATCAGTCTCTCTGAATAAATTGTATCGAATTAAAAGTAAGAAATGAGAAAATAAGCAACTTTTCGCATTATATAATTACTGTGTTGTCTGACATATATAAGATTATTTAACTATAATATTTAACAATTTATTTCGAGTTTCTATCTTATTTTATATCATAATCTAACTTTTGTGTCGTGGTGTATTATATGGGGCATCATATAAACATGGGATAAAATTAACAAATTTTGTAACGAAAAAATAGTTCATAACTTATTTGAAATAGATTTCAGAGAACTAAGAATAATAATAATAATATTTATAATAAACTAATAACAGGAAGAATAGTCATTTGTAGTTGTATCTATGATTAAACTTACGGTCACAAACGAATGGTTTATCAGTGTCAACAGAGTCGTAGTTGGCTTTTTTGCGTCCGCGGCCCCCACCCTGCATTAGATATAAATTACATTATTTGTACATTTATGCAGATTGATCATAAATTCGTGTAAATTTAAGAGCACCTTGCACATAAAATTAACGCATAAATATATTATTGCCTCAAGATAGATATATATATGTTGATTTATCGTATTATATTAATATTTTATATTCGAAATATTTATATTATCTATAAATATATATATCCCTATATACCTTTGTTCGTTTACCGCCTGGACTATCTGTCGAAGGTGGATGACTACGAGCAGGATGGTGGCCACCACCACGAGTTTTCCTGCGTTTTCTTTTACTACTATAACTCTCTTCATAATCGTAATCACTTTCAGGATCAGGTTCGTCATAGGCATCCATGTCTAACATATCTTGTTCGTCATAATACCAAGCGTCTTTACTGTGTTCATCTGAAAACATTCAATTTTTATTTACAATGCAGCTTAGTAATACCAATGTCTAAATTATATGATTTATATAACGAGATAAAAATATTTTTTGTATAATATATAATTTTATCCGTTATAATATATGCTATAAAATATTTATCTGTTTTTGTTTACCTTTAAGCACTACTGAATCTTTGCTATCATCATTTATGTGCGTAACAGCTTCGACACCTTCTATTCCATCCTCCGTATCACCTCTTGGTCCTCGTTTTGGATGCAAATAATGCATCAAGTATTGCCGTCGTTTCTTTCGCCATCTTTTGCTTGGATAGGTGTAAATTTGACCATGTAACAAACCTGGTAATCTTTCTCTCGAGGACATAAAAAGCGCAGAATGATTCTGTGCCACACCTGTAATTTTACAAAAGCCTAAATATTATCATTTAAAGACAAAATCTTAAATAAATAATTACAATAATTTTAATTGTAATTGATGTGTTAAACACAATTATAATATAGTTATTTATAAAAATATAAAAACTATTAATATTAATATAAATTAAATTAATTAATAATGCTAAAACGCACACATATTAATTAATTCTACAATTATTGTAAAGATAAAATTATCATGATGTTTAATCTGACGTACCTGTTTGCGAGTCGAGGAAGGGCATGCGAAGACGTCGTTCTCGGCATAATCGGCTATTATAATTAGAGGAGTTTTCAATGGCTTCTCTGTAAGCCGTGTCGTTGAGGAAGCTGCAAGCAGATCAATAATTACTTGCGATTGCTCTGCGCGAGATGATCGAACTTTACGACAAAACGGAACACAGAGAGAAATACGTACCTCTCTATCTTACTTAAATTACTTTCGTTCACTACTTGTATTATCCCATTATTATTGTGGGACATTGCGGGGGGCATAGCCACCGCTGTCATCTTCGACCCGATGTTACCAGACGTTACGGGTTACGCTCCGTTACGTTGCTTTTGTACCGGTCCCTCTTCTTCCCGGAAGTGACACTACGACGATCAAATGTCGCGCTCTAATATCAACAAAGTTAAAGGATATACAGTCTCAAATAATGGTACAAATAATACTAACAAAAGATACATTACTGGCAATACATAAAATTATTGCTATAAGATGAGTGGGACAGAAAAAAACAATTTTTATATATTTAATTATACAGTCGATTTCTCCTCTATTCTAGGATCTCTCTCTCTCTTTCTCTCTCATACATGATGACACATGCGCAGAAGTAAAATTGAATACTGGAAAAAAGAACAATCTTAGGAGAGAGGAAATCAGAGCAGGAATACCTATCTAAAATAAAGAGAATAAATAGAATATAGGAAATCGACGTACAGGATATAAGGAAATTAAAGATTTATTTTCGAAATAAAAAAAAAGATACAGCATAATATATATTTTGCATATTATCTAAATAATAAAAATTACCAATTATCAAAATCAAAAAGCACAGCCATTTTGATAAATACTTTTGAATCATAATCATGTATATATGTATAATGATAAAAAATATGCTCAATAAAAGCTGTCAAATTTCTTTATATGTGATCATATTAATTGTCTATGCATTATAACAAAATGCAATGTACAAAAATTGTTTATAATAAGTAAATAATAAAATATTTATAAATAATAAAAATACTGTACACAGTAAAATATGTATAAATTATATCCTCTTATATCTGTTTTTGTATATTTATAAAGAAGGGATTTCACACCATTCAAGAAACATAATAAATGCAAAACTTGACATTTTATAAATTGTATTAATTATCATATTAATCCGCTTCTTGTGACACTTGATTCATATTATAAAATACACCACAAAAAATAAAAATGCATATTTTTGAAATGTGCAAAAAGAAAAAAGAAATAATTTACAATAAAGAGAGTTTAATCATAATTAAGTTACCTATTGACTTATCAAGATATCATATAATATCTAGAAATAAATAAATCCTTTTTAATATGAGATAATGTTAGATTAAGACTTTAATTCACCACTTAGATCTCTCGTTTCCTTCATAATTTTCAATTTTGTGATCAATTCCTCTACTGCCATTTCCCCGTGCACGACATTGTCTCTCGTTCTTATGTTCACTGTGCCAGCATTACGTTCCTTCTCTCCCACAACTGCAATAAAATGTGTACATGTTAGTATAAAAGCAAATTATATCAGAATGATCAGAGTATTATTTTTATTTCACCAAATAATATAATTTTAAATAAATTATCTTATTGAACAAATTTGGTACATACCAAGTATAAAGTTGAACTGTGCAAGCTGAGCATTGCGAATCTTTTTGTTCAAAGTATCGCTCGAATCAGTGTCGACTTCTACCATAACGCCAGCGTCCCAAAGCTTCTGTTTTACTTCATAAGCATAGTCATCGAATTGTGACACTACCGGCACAACCATTGCTTGTCGAGGAGAAAGCCAGTATGGCCATTTTCCTCCATATGATTCAGTTAGAATAGCAACCATACGCTCTACAGAACCCAGAATAGCTCTGTGTATAATAACTGGACGTGTTTTCTCTCCAGCTTCACTGTATAAGAAAATATAGTAATCAATATTCAGATATTTGATCAAAATATTTAGTGTGTGTGAAGCTTCTAATATAAATATTCTTACTTAACGTAAGACAGATTGAATCTAATTGGCAACTGGAAATCCAATTGTATTGTAGCAGTCTGATGAGCCCTTTTAAGTGCATCCATAAGTGTTATGTCGATTTTAGGTCCATAGAATGCACCATCTTGAGGATTAAGGGTCCATGGTTGACCAAATGCATTCAGACTGTCCTCCAACGCTTTTTCGGCGCGGTCCCAAACTTCTAGATCGCCCAAATACTTCTCAGGTCGCGTGGACAGACATAAATTAAACGTAAAACCAAAAATGGAATAAACGTGCCGTAAAAAGTCGAGAGCGCCTAACATTTCATCTTTAATTTGATCGATAGAGCAGAATATGTGCGCATCGTCCTGTTGGAACCGTCTTACTCTGGTAAGACCCGTTAACGCGCCCGACAATTCATTACGATGCAGCACGCCGAAATCCGCCATTCTGAGCGGCAGCTCGCGCCACGATCTACATCGAACGTCGAATATCATGCAATGGCCTGGACAATTCATGGGTTTCAATGCAAAGGTTTCCTTTTCCACATCGAAACAGAACATATTTTCGGCGTAATGTTGCCAGTGTCCAGAAGTCTGCCACAATTTACTATTATAAATGTTTGGACTAATCACTTCCTGGAATCCTCTCTTTCTGTACTCGGAACGAATAAATTCGACCAACGTATTGTATATGTATGCGCCGCGTGGTTGGAAAAAACAAGAACCAGGCGATAGCTCGTGGAAGAAGAATAGCTCCTGTTCTTTCCCGATTTTTCTGTGATCTCGTTTGGCCGCCTCTTCTTGAAACTTCTCCCATTCTTTCAATTGCTTAGCATCAGGAAAGCTTATTCCATAAACTCTCTGCAATGACTCTGCGTTAGCATTTCCCTCCCAGTACGTGGACGAATTTTTCGTAACCTTGAGAGCTTTAATCTTGCCCGTGTGCCTGACATGCGGTCCCCTGCACAAATCGATCAACGGGCCGCATCTGTAAACCGTAGTAGTGGGCGTATGTATCTTTTCGTTAATAATCCGTACTTTAAATTCATTGTACTTAAACATCTCCAAAAGGTCCTCCTTTGTCATCACTAGCCGTTCAAATGTTTGTTTCTCTTTAGCAATACTCTTGTATAGATTTTCCAAATAAGGAAAGTCCGTATTAGAAATGCCTTTGTCTCCCAGATACATATCATAGTAAAAGCCATTTTCGATAGGAGGTCCGTAACAAAGGCAACCACCATATACTCTTTCCATAGCTTCCCCGAGAATATGAGCACTGGAATGCCAAAACACTTGCCGACCTTCCGGATCATCAAATTTCAATAATTGCAGTTTGCAATCATATTCTAAAGGTCTGTCAAGATCCCACAATTCATTATTGACCTTTGCAATTACAGTATTGTCCGCCAATCCTTGACTAATACTTCTTGCGACTTCATAAGGAGTTGTACGCCAGGACTGAGCAGATACCTTTTTGCCATCAGGAAGAGTCACAGTTATATCGACAGGAGTTTTTGTAGCTAATTCATCCTCGTACTCCTTTTTCAACTTGTCCCATAATATAATACGATCCTATAAAAATATACAAAACTTTACAAAAAAAGAATCAACATATATTTCTACTTGTATATTTCTTTTTAGTTTGTTCTCTATTTACTTAATATACATTATGAAAATTTTGCAACCAAAATCTCAAGAGCGATTCTCTATTCATAAAGAGGAAACTGTTAAATTTATTTCCACAATAATCTTGATTTACCTGAATGTACGAGGGCCAAGGATTAAGCTCAGATATAGACTTCTCCACCACAGCATTTTTCTTCTTGTATGCCTTCATCGCCTTTGTCTAAAAACAAAAGAATCTAAAATAGAAAAACGCTACCTGTACTTTCGAATTTATGTGATGTATTAAATTATACATGAAATCACATATATCAGATTTTTTTCTTTTTTTAATGTATATATTTAACGCACTGTCAACTGAGTAGTTATTTTTCGGTTTTTATGACACTTAACATATATTAGGTGAACGTATGTTAGGTTAAGTTAGGATCGGCATTCTCAGGCATTTTTTACAAGAAATAATAGTCGTATATTACGTCAGATTATATCGATTATTCTGTCATTATCAATGATCGGCCAGTTATAAACAAAAGACACGCGGCTGCATTGTTAGACAATAGAAAACAGCAAGAGAAATGCACGTGAGCTTTATTCGTGTAACAATTGCCATAAGGAAAAGCCAGAGAGACAAAAATATATCTTAACCAACCCGAGCATGTGTCCACTTAGTACCGCAGTAAACGGTCCTACAAACGCGAAAGCTTGTCAACATAGTAGTTTTAACAATATCAAAGAACAAAGAACCATTAGAGAAGCCGAATTATATGTAAAGTTAAGGGATTCGTGCCTTATCCTCCGTCAAAGTCAGATTTTGTACGTCAGCTACCACGTTGTCACTCATGTCGGACGTATCACACGATCAAGACAAATGTATCGTGTTTCTCGTGAAGAAACCAATATTGCCGCTTCTACCAAATGTGCATTCAAAAATCTACTCGCCGCAAGTATCATTTATTGACCAATCAGGGCAAAGAAATTTTTCCTCCTTTTGTCCAACGAATAGATTTTCGAACGCAATATGTAGGAAATATTTTTTCTATCTTGGCAACACTGCCGCCAGTACTGGCACCGCCAGCAATATCGGACGGAATATCGGAGCACAGCTGGGGGAAAAAAAGATTTCTCCCTCGGCGCGAGAAAGGACGGCGAGGGCGAGAACACCAGCCGCGCTTCCATCGTCGCGGAGCAGGAGATTTCGGTCACCGAATCTGGAAAATCTGGAAGGCAGAACAAAAACGCGTCTACCGGTTTATCCGCGGATAGGTAAGAAATCTGGGATTGCTTGAAGCAGCTGCACCACGTTGCACCATCTGCACTTGTTAAACGAGACAGGCATATTTTTGGCGGAGGAGGTAGAGAGGAAAGAGAAATTTTGCGAAAGACACGCAGGCTTCTATGCTTTCTCGCTCGCTTCGTGGTGAAATGTACATACTCTCCTCGGATAGAAAGTTTACTCCGTATTTTTTTTTCTTCCATCGACTGAAAGCGGCGACCTTACATCTTACCTCCGGACTGTGTTAAAGCGAACGCGCGATTTATCGCGGCAGGTGAATAATTTCGGCGAGCCCTGCGGATATTTTCGATCGCACGTTTTCGGCGTTTCAGGTAGGATATATACAATATAGTTTTTGTATTTCATTTCCAGAAATAATAGTCGCGAGAGATAGGAAAGACTGGCAGTTGTATTGACAGTCGATGATAATCACTGGAAACATAAGATTAGATTTATTGTACCAGAAGAGACGTTAGATATGTTACTGGCTGGCTATATTCTAAAGTTAGTTCGACTCTCTTGGTCAATGAACTTTGCGGATGTGCGGGAGGAAACAAGGCTGCGAAAGCATATTTTTATTGTCAATATTATTTGAGATGTGTTTTCACTTGTATATATATGTGTGTGTTTTTCTTTCCAGAATGGCTCGTGGACAACAAAAGATACAATCTCAAGCTAAAGCAGCGGAAAAAAGTGCAAAATTGAAGAAACAACAGGGACATAGCGCCAATGATCAGAAGAAGGCAGCGCAGAAAGCACTTGTACATGTGTGTTCTGTATGCAAGGTTCGAACCTTTATAGATTTTTATAAATGTCTTGGCACTTATATATATTTAACAAATTGTTTTACTATAACAAATTGTTTTATTTACAGGCTCAAATGCCAGATCCTAAAACTTACAAGCAACACTTTGAGAATAAACATCCCAAGAATGAACTGCCTGACGATTTAAAGAATGTATGAGGGTACGAACTTTTGTACAGTGACAATTGGGCTAGGGTGCTGGAAAAATGTGTTGCAACTGACAAAGTGATATAGTTCAACGTTCATCTGATCATTGCATAGTTTCAGAAAATGAATAAAACCTTGTTAGTGTTTTAACTGATCTATTGCATTCAACAGATTGTTGTGCACCACTCAGAACATTAGAGACATAATTGATGATTTACTTATGAAAAGTCTTGATTTATAGAAGCCAACACTTTTTTCACGTAAGCATAATTACATATAATCTTGTGTACGTTTCTAAATAAAGTTGATAAACTCGATGGCGCGAAGAATATATTTCAATGTAAGAAAGGAGAGAATATAGCATTAATTTCCTATTTCTGTTACAAAGAGAGATAATATATAAGATATAAATGAATAAACAGATTTTAAATCATTTTTTCTGTATATATTAAAAAGAAAGAGTATTTTAAGATAACAAAGATTATGAAAATTTATGAAGAATCTTTCCTCATTATGAATCTTATTTTGTATTATAAATTATGAAAGAATAATATTTTCTGCCATTGACTTTGTTGCATTTAACTTATATATATTTTGATATAAGAGCTCATAAAAGCAATTCTTCAAGTTACAAGGTTGAATATAATGCTGAAAAATCTTTAACTACACAACTGCCAATTTATAGTTGATTGTATTGTATGCTCTTTAAAATAAGAACACACAATGTATAGCTAAACGAAGATATTATTACATAACCCCTTCCTCCTATTTATAGGGATTAAATTTTTATTTCTATTTCTAATCGAGCTTATTATATACATATATATATTTTTTGTATTGTACTGAATTATCTACATATATAATTGATCCTTCCGTTTTGCAAAACATCTACTAATTAAAATAATACATTTTTATATTATCCTTATAAAGGATATATATGTAGTACTTAAAACACCATAATAAATTAAGAATATAATTGATTCAAACTGCATTATTGTATTATATTAATATAATTGTAAAAATGTAAAGAATCCGATATATATGTGGAATACATGTAGTTGTTATCGACTTTAATAAAAAATTTATTATTCTTGTGACGTAATAATTTTAACATATTTCAGGCAGAACACAGATTATGCACATCTTAGGCTCTTATAAATCTTCTTACATTTTAAACAAAATATAAATTGAACCGGCGACAAAACAAGGCGATTGATAGATTTTGTATTGGAATTGTACAATTTTATTGAACTGATATAGAATTTGTTTTGAAAATATCTCAATAATAATATATATTTCTGGATATATCTTTAATTTTGCGCATATATACGCACAAATGCGGAACAAAAACATCTGTTTTTAATTATTTAAGCTTCATTACCATATGTGCAAATACTGCGAGAGCGCGCATACGAATCAATTTATCATCTTTTTTTCATCTCTCATCTAGCTTTCCTTTAAATTATATTCTACAAGTCATTGACTCGCAAGTCATCGTATATTGCGTCATATATCCTATAAATATATTTTCTGAATAATAATATTGATACCGTAATGCGCGCTCGTGACGTAATAACTATATTTACAATCGTAACATTAATATTATTACATTTGTCACATCGCATTATATTTGAAAAAAACTTATTACATCAGGAGGAAAAAAAATATATATGAATGAAATAGTAGTGTATATATATGAATCGAGAGTAATTTGATGTCTAATTTACAACCGAAAAAAGGGAGAGGCATATCTGCTAATTGTTCGGATAATTTGCTTGATTCGTGATCACATCTTGTGAGATGTTGAGGACCGTTCGCGAAGTCTTTCACAATTATCGTGATGAGTTAAATCACTCTCTATTTTATCAACATTACTAAGCTCGAATCGTCTCTCGATTGTGTCGCAGAAAAATTTGATTACATCATATTGAGAAGTATCAGCTAGTGTATATATATGTATTTACACACACACTGTTACAATGATTCTTATTTATCACGGTGTATATAAATACGGGCGATCGTTGTATCACCGCGACAGTTTTTATTCACTTCTACGAGCGTGGTTTCTGTATCAATATTCTTTAGCTGGAGCTCCGATTTTGGATTCGTTATCATTGCTCGTGGAATAGAAGGTACGATATCTCTCCAAGCAAAAGCGGTCAATCTCAAAATGCAATAGCGACTTAACTCATTTATAAAAAGAGATTAATTTGAAAAATGCAAGAATTCAATTTAGACTTAACTCAATTTCTATTTTCTTTTATTGTCCCAGTTTAATTAAATTTAGATTAATTTTTTCAAGTTGAATTAAAAATAAGAAAAAAAAACTGATATCTTGAAATATACTTTTAATTTACCTATGTAATAATGGATCAATATTTAGTCTGTCATTACAACCTATCTCAGAAAAGAACACAGAGACTAAAAGAGAAAAATTTATTACAAAAGAGAAAAATAAAGAATTCTTTTTTTACTCATTTTTGCCTTTATTGTAAATACTTTATACATGTTTGGCTCACGTTGAAAGTTTTACGCGAGATAATAATCTATGTATAAGAATCTATGCTATCACGGATATGAACTATTTACGAAATCTTATAGATAAAAATTTATTATATTATATCAACGTATGATTAATACGGAAATTAATCAAACCATTAGCCTCATTATTACGTATACTTAAATACCCCTTAAATTCAATCAACGCATTATTAAAAAAGAAATACAGAAAGATAGTTAACAAAATTATATAACAGTGAGTTACATATTGGTTTTTAGATTAAAATATTAAATTCCGATCTATAAAACTTTTTCCTTTTAAATAATTTTACATGCAGTTTGATGACATAAAATGGTAGATTGAAATTTTTCTGTTTCGTGAAGTGAACATGTCATCTAATAATAGATTATTATTAGAAAGTTTTATAATTATATATTTGTATTTTATGTGATAACACACATTTAATCATATCTCTCGTGCTAATATAAATATATTATATTTAATCTTAACGTTTTGATAAAATGTATCATGTTTATATTTCGTATTATCTATATCCATATTTTATATAAACAACTGTATAAATCCAGCGCGAATATATCGCGTTCGATAAACTCACATGTTTATTTAAATAAAGTATCGCATATTTCTAAAAAATATATGTATACATAAGAATTAAATTAATTTCGAATAATTAGCAATAATAAAAAAAAATTTGCTTTTATATCTCTCAATTCATATATGACACCGAATTTTTTAGCAACATTGTAGCAATGTTGCAATTTCGCAAACTGCAGTGCAATGTTACGGAGACACTATACATATGGAATCGAGCAAAATACTGGCACAAGGTTGCAACAATATATTAATAATGTTTCAAGGATATTGTAAAAATATCACAGAGCTTTTATATTCTTTACTATGTAATCCCAACGCCTTTTAATTATACTTTTATAAAAGGTATGCGGTTTTTTTTTTTTGATTCCGCAGTTTTGTCGTAAGGTTTCGCGCGATTATGGATTCGACGGTATTTCGTACTCGTTATCACGGTACACCAGCCGAGGGTGTCAAGGATCAATACGCGGATGGCAAAGCGGCGAAAGTCTGGGAATTCTTCATCGGTGACATTAAGCAACGTACGCAGAATTATCGGGACTTTCTGGTAGGTCTGCTGCGACAAAACGGATGCCATCGAATATTGGATGTAGCTTGCGGCACCGGGGTCGACTCCGTGATGCTGCTGGAGGAGGGCTTCGAGGTCGTAAGCATCGACGCCTCCGACAAGATGCTCAAGTACGCACTGAAATCCAGATGGGAACGTAGGAAGGAGTCTGCCTTTGACAAATGGGGTGAGCAAATCAGACGTTTAATATTTTAGCAGCACCGGGATTTCTCAATAGACCTAAAAAAGAGTTTAGAAGGAAAAGATTAGAAAAGGAAAGAAATAAAACACTTGGAGAAAATATTCTTTTAAACAAGAGGAAAATAAAGCGATAGTAACTTTTAAAAGCAAAGATTAATCAAATGACGTAAATAAATTTGAAATAACGTTGTGATACAACAGCTTGAATCTGTTTGTCCAGATTGAAACAATAAAAAATATATAGACGATATATATTTAAAAAGATTTGAGTCGATAATACGATAACGCTAGATTGTAAGTTCAATGTTGCGAATTCTATTTACGAACTTTTTGCATGCTGATAACAATTGTTATTATTAATGTGTACAATCGTAGAAAATAATATATGTATATAATCAAAATGTAAAATTGTAGCCAGATAAAACAGTTTAAAACACGCTTACAATATCACTCCACGAAATTAACTGCCGAATTGTTTTATCGCTATCAGCGGATAGAAGTACAGGAAGGGTTCTCGTGTTATCAGCGAAGGTTAACAGCATTTTCTATTTCTTGGCCTTCGACCTCGTGATTCTAATCACATTCGTCGACCAAAAACGCGAATGATCTGAACACTGATAAGACTAAAGCAAATAATAAAATTAAATAATTCAAATAAAATATTTTTTCTATAATTATATAATTGTAAAATCTCTACAAAATCTCTTTTTTTACAAAAAAAACTGTGTATATAT
>NW_021849640.1:142774-153392 GCF_003651465.1 Formica exsecta | reverse complement strand
AAAAAACTGTGTATATATTAATATCTTTTAAAATATTATATACATGTATTCTTAGAGTATATATTAATTTTTTATATTCAAAATTAAATCCTTGAAAAACAAAAATTAAAATTTTTAAACGGAGACTAGATTTTAATGACGATACCTAAACTAAAAAGATTCTATAAATCTGTTTTAAAACCTACTCTTTCAAACATTAGAATTATTTTAATGTTTTGAATTGTGATAGTGATTGAAGAGGCGAATTGGCTAACTCTAGCCAGCGATATTAGTCATCTCATCGGAGAAGGCTTCGATGCCGTTATATGCTTGGGAAATAGTTTCGCCCACATGCCTGATACTTTCGATGATCAGAGAGAACAGAGGTATTAAAAATTCGTCATTCTATAGATCATGTTAAGATTAGATTATTTATACTTAAATGCTGGAGCAGTGGCTCTCAGACTATGTTTCGTGAAATCTAAAGATAATTAAAATTAATAAAGTCACAGGTATATTATAGTGTCTTATATAATTTTTTATCTGTATTATTTATAAAATATATTCTATCATTCTAGGCAAGCCTTGACGAACTTTGAGCGTTGTGTAAGACCGGGAGGTTTACTGCTTATCGATCACAGGAATTATGACTATATAATCAATACCGGCGAAACTCCTCCCAAATGCATATATTATAATGTAAGTACCACTAAAGAAAATGCGTGATTATTTATCGTTATCGTTACCGTGCACATAATTTATCGTTATCGTATTAGAAACCTACAACGGCTCTAATTCAACGATTTAATTACAAATGCTAATTCTCGTTCGTTCAGCTAGTTTATCGGAATAAATAATCATCGTCCGTTATTTTGGAAAATTTTACATCAAGAATTTTTCGTGTTACAGAGCGAGCATATGATGGACATCAAAACATCGGTACTCTATGTATCCGGAAAGCCGAAGATCATTACCATGGATTACATGATCGCTCAAGACGAGAAAAATAAAGACAATCTCGAGTACAGTGAATTCCGGCTGTCGTATTACCCTCACAAATTAACAGTTTTCCGTGATATGCTGGCAGAGACATTCAGCCACAGAGCGAAACACATAATCTATGGTGACTTTAAGCCACTCAATGAGATCAAGAATCCCGGGTTTTACATCCACGTGCTGCAAAAATAATTTTAATAAGCGAAGCATGAAGAATCGAATGTGATATCTATTTTTAAACAGTTATCGGTTTTTCGCGGGACAACCAAAAACGTTCCATCACATGAGACTGAATGATATTAGAATGTTGATCAATCTGTTTAGAAACGAGTTGTGTGAATTATTTCTCGATTAAGATGAAATGTTTTTTTATCACATATGTAAAAAAAGGCTTTATTCAATTAAAACTTACTATCTAATAGATTTTATAATCACAAAATCATAAAAACATAAAAACGTGTACTTATATACATAATAAAAATATATATCGACAAAGAAATATACCCTATACACATTCAAATCATCGAACAAATTTTCCACTTTATAAAAAAGAAACGGGAAGAAACAAAATACGACGAAATCTCTATCTAAAAAGAACGTGTTTCGAAATGATACACGCTAGAGTGTAAGTTTTAATATTTTTATTATAAGTCTGAAAGCAGCTTTTTTCAATTGAGTATTCTAGCCAGGCTTCGTTCGATGCTACAATTTGATCTCTCAAGGATATTTTCCAAACGATCGTTGACGATGATTTGCTGGATAATTTTTGGACGAATTTTCGTGCCTTTTTTCTTTTCTCTTTCTTTCGTCTCTCATATTTAAAAAAAAAAATGCGCGAATTTGGGAAT
Source organism: Formica exsecta (assembly GCF_003651465.1). Classification (NCBI taxonomy): domain Eukaryota; kingdom Metazoa; phylum Arthropoda; class Insecta; order Hymenoptera; family Formicidae; genus Formica; species Formica exsecta. The sequence continues at coordinate 151,569 of NW_021849640.1, read as the reverse complement.
AGTAGGAAGACTAAATGTTTGCTGCGCACGAATCGACTGTCTTCTACGTATTTTCGATCTTGCGCTGATCTAGCAACAATGTAATTTCTACGAGAGAACAAAAATCCAACGAATCATTCGGACCCAGCATCGCTGGGTTCATCGCGATTTTCTTCCAAGAATTGACATCCTAACAACCGAGACACGTATATATCATCTGATGTTAGCGTCATCGATCGTCAATGATCGTTTCAACTTAAGATTATCGGCGCAGAAATTGTTCTCGCAAATTCTTACTTAAATCCACCCCGACTTAAATCGCTCCCTTGTCGGGGGTCTCGCGAAGCTTTACAGAGGAGTCTCGTCGCCGCGTGAAGAGTGCCGCGCTATCGTAGAAATCGAACCCCGAGAGATCGTCGTTTATAGATTTAGACTAATTTTGCGCCCGGGGGGAAAAAAACGGAGATATTGAGAGAAAGAGCGTAATGTAAGGAAGAGAAGGCGGATAAATGAAGCTCGAGTCCGTTCGATTTCTTCGATGTACTTTCTGCGACACTTACCGCGCGCACAACTAAGGGGTACTCTTCGGTCCAAGAAATGACTGAGGACAATAATTTACAAGGCCAAGGATTTGTGTTTTACAAGTGCAACGAACTGCCCATATAGAAAAATGGACGAAGTGTTATAGCAAAAATCTTTTCCCTCTTCTATCAATATATTTATATATATATTTATATACGCGTATGTATTTATATATTTATAGTTTTTTTTTTTTTTTCTGTTCAGTACGTGTGTCTGTGTGTAGCTATTTATATGTATATATAGACTCTCCCAATCATTTTCTTTTTCATGAAATTCGCACGGTACCTATCACGGCTTCTTCGATCGTCGTTGCGAACACTGTCGTCGTATCAAATTTTTCCATGTTTAAGGCTCCCGAGATCGCACGTGGCGATCGTAACATGCTACTTGGCGTGTCGCAGCTGTATACGTAATATAACATAATGCTAATATGAATAAATTATGCCGTTTCAAAGCTTATTTTAATCTTTACCATTGCATGATAAAAAAATTATTTGAGATTTGAATATATCGCCACTTCTTTTGTATGATTCTAATTAAAATAAATTTACATGGAAAAAGATGTACATATGATATACGTATCACTGATAAACGCACTAGGTCGCGATAATAAAAATCGATACATTTTATTCTGACGGAACTTTCTTTTACTTCATTTAAAATATAAAACATAATAACAATAATAATATGAGGAACGATATATTAATCTGTTTTTTTCTTTTTTTTTTTTTTTTGGTTATTGATAATTAAAGACAGAGCAAAAGTTTCGCAGCAACTTTCGAATGCAAGCTTGTAACTGCATGCCGTGTAGTAACTTGTAACGAGTCGCGAAAATTGACTTGAAACTTTGTTTCAACGAGCACGTAAGGTCAGGGACGACGACTCGTGTTACAATGTTGTTACTCGAATGATGATTGTTTTGTATTATTGCAAAGTAGCTGATATAAAAAATCGTAATATCGTATTGCATTTATATTCTCTCGATTTTACTTCCAATGACAATCTGCCCAATGAAAGCTGCACAGTCACAAGATGATCAATCTCTCACAAAGAGAACATAACTATTTTTTGACATTTTTAAGTATTATAAATGTCGCACTTATGTATACTTTTCACATCTTTACTATATTTTCTGTATGATTTCTATCGCGTAAAATTAAATTAAAAAATATAAATTGAGCGAAAATTATTGCCGCAAGTGACGATAGTGAAATTAAGATGTATTTGGTCAGGGCAGATCGCGCGAACAGAGAGAATTATTTCTTTTTACAACTATATTCACTTATTGTTATGTACGCCTTTTCTTGCTTCCCTCTCGCCATTTGTTCCTACAAAACTGTGCGCAATATTTAACGAGCAATCCTTCATCGGATTTTATACTTTTATCTGAGATATATAGATTGCTTATGTATTTAGTATTTATGGAAAGCTGCGGTATCACATATGCCCTATTAAGGACTTAACAAAATTAATTTAATTAGTCTTGAAGAGCACACTGGAGGCAGACAACAATTTTCATTTCTAGTTCATTTAAATGTCAGTAGCTCTGTCGATGACTAATGCAGCTTCATAAAGTTTCAATATTTTAAGAGCGACCGTATTTGTTTTATTCTAACATATTAATTCCTTAAATATTCATCATCTTTATTTAATTACGCCAGATTTTACATTGTAGACTCGCATGTGATCTTCAAGGTTAACAGGAATTATCATTTCTGACTTATCGAAGGTGATATTGCTTCGTTAAATTCTGCCACGCATTAATATCACGGATTAATTAGCAAACTCTCATTCACATATAATTGAAGTTTCATAAATACGCGTCTTCTTTCTTCTTCCGTTACCGCAAACCTCGTGTCGTTGTTCCAGTATGAAATATGTATCTATTACTTGCAGTTCGTTGGATCGTACCATGCCGTATATCTCGCGGTGAAGAAATAGAAGTCGCGAAAAGTTTCGAATAGACCGGCCTTTCGATCAATGAACGACAATCTTTTAAGCAATGAGGTGCGGGATTAAAGCCATTTGGGCTCGCATCGCGTACGTTTCCATGCTTCGTGCAGATTTCACGCATCTCTCCACCGTGACGGAGATAAAAGGCAGCTGTAATTGACAAGAGTTGGGTTTTCTTCAGCTTCTTCGAAAAAAGAAAATTTATTAAAACTACTTCAATATTATTACGATATAATTATTTAAATATTTCGCGAATCTTAATGCTTTTTTTTTCTTTTTTTAAGACAGGAAAAAAATTAAGTTGTTCGATTCTGATAATCGATCGATATTTTATCGACTAAAATTTCTGTTGATATTAAAAATATCTCAAAATTATATAAAGTTTGACTGATTCTACGACAAACGAGTTATATTCGATTATGTAGATTTCGATCGTTTTAAATACGTCGAGATATGCTCCAGTCATCGAAACGCACGGATGACGATCCCGTATTCTATGAATCGTATCAATGTGTGTTGCATTCTCATTTTTGACGAGATTTATAATTAAATTGCAGAAAAATCGAGCATTTCAGCCCGTAATATGATCCACGCGATATGATCTGGGTCATGAAAAAATCTTGTCAGCGCTTTTTCAACATGATCAACGCGCGATAGACGTCAACTTAATCACTACAGTTTCAACAATGTTAAACCTTTTTTTTCTCTCTGCATATAAGTATATAAACTACGATAGAGCCAGCTGTATCGTTTCTGTCTCTAAAATCTACTTAACAAAGTCTTCGTAACTGTTCGATAGTTTATCTTTCGTAACATGAAATTATATATATATATATATATATGTATATATGTATCTCTATATTTATTTTCTTCTCTCTTATTATATTTATATATATACACGCATATATGTATATATATATGCGCGTATATGTGTGTTTGTATATGTATGTATACATAATATATGCGTATATCTCTGTTGTACGCATCTCTGCATTGCATCTATACTTTCGATTTGATCAAATGTTGTCTGTGATGAGAATTCGCGCCTTTGCTCTTCGCATGGTCATTTGAGAATGGAATAATACTGACTTTCTCTCTATCGCGTTGCATACAAAAAATAGAAATCAAATAAAAAATTTAATTGAAGTGTAAGACACTTGGTGTGACACTTATCGATACAAACTAATCATTTTTCTAATTTTTGTAACAGAACTCCAAATTGCGAATAATTCGGAGATTTGTTTGCTTCGATTTGATATAAGCTTAAAAAGACATTGTGATTGTCGGCTCATTCAATTATTAGCAAAGACGCCATTCTCGTTTGCAGTAACAGCAGCAGCAGCATGTTTCATCACGTTTGTATGACCCATAATTAAATGCAAATATATATACATATATCATATTACAAGATATATACATCTAATATTGCTGTTTGGCTTCGTATGCATGTCATACGAATTTGCGTAGCGCCATTTCTGTGTAACAGTACTATTTGCACGAGAAATTGTTTTTCTCGATATTATTTAACGTTTTCGTTTCAACTTGACGAGCGAATTTTTAAATTCTTTTTAAATTCCTTTTCGTAGCCATTCGTAATTACTCGTCACATTAAATACGAAAATATTAAATCAGCAAACAAATAATAATTAAATAACAAGAAATATATAAAATGTTAACAGAAGTTATAAACGTCACTAGAAATATTTTTTCATAATTTATGATTCCAACATAATACGCGCGAATATGTTATAGAAAATAATATTCTAAAATCTTGCAATAAATAATGTAACTTATAAAAATTATTCAACTTCAAGCAAAATCAATTCGAAATTGATTCGGTTTCAATCGAAACCGTCTAAATCAGGTATTTGCAATACCCAATACACACACAGATCGCGTTCTATCTTGGATAGAACGAGATGATTATATTTGCAATTCCATTGATTGTTTATCGAGTATGACAAACGATTATTTTGATTAATATTTGATTTGGCTGTTTCGTTCTAATTATTCAGCATCACATTCGGAGTAGTCCCGTTTAATATATTCAAAGTGAAAAGAACAGAAAAGAACAAACGCAAGTGTACATTTGTATTTAAAAATCGAAGATCTCACAACCAAGATGAATTACTTAACGTCGGTAGTGTCCAAATCACGTGTCGAAATTGACTGATTTTTCTTCAAAGGGAATTATATCGGCGTGAAATAAAGCCTTTATTTTATTATTTTGCTATTTGTCTTTATCTTATTGTTACTGTAATAAATGTTTTCGATGTCTTAGAATCTAAAAGATCTGAGATGATATCTGTTAAGAATTAGAATATTTGGCCAATTTGGACTATGCGTTTTTAACAATCCGGTTGGACACCACCATTATATCACCCGGATTCATTGACTTAATAATTACAAAATGCCACACTATACCTCGTCAAGAGAGACACTGATTTAATGTCGTGAACCGATCGTGGCCGAAGAGGCTTAGAAATTTAGCATGATCGCCATGAAAGAGAGAGAGAAAGAGAAAGAGAGAGAGAGAGAGAAAGAGATGCTACTGCAAAGTTCGCTACGCAATGCGTGTGAATCTATATCTATTTATGTGTGTGTATGTGTATATGTGCGTGTATGTGTATGTGATACATACTCCCTGTAGTGAATACACTCCCTCGGAGAGTTTCGATGTGTCTCGAAGAAGCCGTCGTAAGCAAATAATTTCGTATTTAAGACAGCATTTATTTATCGTTTATTTATCGCTTTTGGCCATGCAGAATTACACTTTATTTCGCTCGAAACGAAATCTTTTCATTCTCTTTCTCTCCGCTCGTCTTGAAAAGCGATTAGCGCGAAAATACGGAGTTCTTCTCATTAACTATTTAAATATGTATATATTATCAGATGTTACCTTTATAAACAAAATTATCGACACGTTGTATTTGTCCGCCACTCGGCGAGAAGCAGAGAGTCAATTTACACGATATTTCAGTCCTGCTACTGGAGAGATCCAGACCACGTGTCACGTAAGATGACCGACAGTTTCCAAATCTTCCAAGCCGCACCGAAACGATGATTCGCCGTCATGGCATGTCATCTCGCACATGTACACACAAACGAAAGAGTAACGAAACAGTAGTTATTGTTCAATGTAGCATATAGCTTTAGAATAAGATAATCGCGGCAAACTCGCGTTCTTGCGTGATTAAATGCTGAACTAACAAGCGTATCGGACGATGAATCTTTGACCGCGTCGCGGCGAATTGTTTTGAAAAAAAGAGGAGAAAAGGAAATAATGCGACGCGAGAAGAACTTTCACAAATACTCTCTCGGTCTGGGTGGCGGTCTTTTACGTTCGGACCTCTCGGCGGTCCGGTCAGTGGTACTCCTGTCGGTCGGTCCACCCCCGGTTGAGTCCCGGTCATCGGTGCACTCGAGCATCTGCGTGGTCTCCGTGACTTCCGTTGGGCTCATCGGCTGCGTGGCGAGCGGTGCGAGCGGCGCCGCGCCTTTGTTGCGCGATTTGCTGCGTCGCTTGCGCAGGATCAGCGGCCCCAGAGCGTTAGAGTCGTCGCCGCGCGACGTGGAGGCCTGCGTCAGCCGCTCCAGCAGTTCCTTGTTCACATCCCGCGATGATGACGACGACTGATGGTGATGGTGATGATGATGGTGATGCTCCTGCCCGCTCTTGGACACGCGCTCTGTCGCCGTCGATTGCTCCCGGTAGCCCTCGCTTGGCGTCGTCGACGTTGACGTGGTGGCGATCGACGGTTTGTATTCGGCAGTCTGTGTCGCAGATTGGATCAATGTCACCGAACTCGGGGTGACGGGCGGTTGATTCTGGATACCACCGTTGCCGCCCAGGGCAAAGTTCCCGGAGATCTTCTGAGATTGCTGAGAAGCGCCACTGGATGACGGTGTTCCCGCGGCTGGTAACCTGTTCATCAGCGCCTGCAGCATGTCCTCGATCTTGGCAAGCCGTTGATTCACCCTCTGCACCTCCAACTTCAGGTCCACCTTCACTTCTAGCACTGCCGCGAGAATCTCTCGCTCGTGGCTCGGCTGATGCGTGATCAAACCACCATCGTAGCTCTCCAGGCGTCGTAGCTGCAGCTGCTTCGAGTCCACGGCGAGGGTCTGCTGTTGTTGTTGTATCTGCTGTTGCTGAGCTTCCTTCGGATTTTCAACGTTATCGCTGGCCTCCTCAATCGTGCCTCCCAACTTGCCAAGCTTCGGGAAGACTTTGTTGGTGGCGACGCTGGAACTTGGACGCGAGTCTCTTGCGCTGAGAGACCGCTTGAACGTGTCACCAGCCGTGCCCGATTCGCTGCCGGAGTCTAAACTCGAGCTACCTGCAGCATTATAAATTTTTTGAATCTAGAAAGTTTTTTCAATTAGCTTGCTTCAAATGTCGAAATGTTTCTTAATAACGAGTTATTATTACACAATTTTTTTCAATAAAAAGATTCATATAAATTACACAACTCAATAATTGAATTAATCGTATCTAATTAAGATTCAGAGAGATTATTTCTCTTACCTAATAAACGGCCCCATTTGCCTGGCCGCGTTTTCGCGACGTTTGTACCTCCTTCCTCGGCGACGGATGGCTTCCTAGCATGTGACGTTTCGCCATCCTTGGCATCCTTACCATCGCCCTTTTCCACATCGGCAGTGTGTCTCTCTCGGCGAAATCTACACGGAGTAATCGAAAGAGAAAAGATTTGCCTTTACTTTCCAATATAAAAAACTTGCAGAACGTGTTTACAAATACGAAGGAGATGATACAATAAAAAAGGCTGATTATTATTCCTTAGATATTTGGACCAGGGCAGCAAGAGTACAAATGCATATAGAGGGTCAAAAGTGTGGCAAAGGAGTGCATTGGACCATTCTCACGTGAAAAACCTGATTACATCTATTGTTTTCTCTTTTCTTTTTTCTTCTTCTATCATTATTCGTCACGTTTCGTTTTCCCTTTCGGTCCGCGATTAAATCTACGGTGCATCCCCGAACTAGATCGGTGGATTATAAAGCTAATCGGGGTTATCGCCGTAGCGCAGATGCGATCGTCTACTATCGACGATTATATAAAGGAAGGCAGCTCCGGTTACTGGTTGGTGGTCCTATTGGAACGACCTACGTTGGTGCGACGTGTCTACGGGATCCACGGTGGTGATAGACGACGTTTGGCAAGAGCATAAGGAAAACGGAGAACGTTGGTGAACGCCGACGGTGATAATTTCGCCCAACTTATCGTGGAAAAAGTTTTTGACAGGAACAGTTATATAAAATTGATGAGTTCACCAAGTAATAATTTTCCCTAAGGAAAACAGATATCGAGTAGTACATTTTAAGAATAATAACCGAACAGTTATAGTTCTTCTCTCGAGCAATCAGAACACGTTCTTGTATTGCCATAATGTTCGAATCACCGGAGCTTAAGCGGCTTGCGCTAAAATTATCTAGGCTTCTCACGTATCGAAACTTTTAATTCGCCTGAAATCACCGGGATTACGATCCCGTAATACAAAATCTTAAGAAAGGCTTTCGGTAAATCTTGTACTTTTTCTGAGCTTATCATTGATCCGTAATAACAGCCAACACCATAATGCTTCACTTTTCCATCAGATTTTGTAAAATGCATGACGATGCTCCTGACAATTGAAAATACTATAAAAGTACACAAATTGAAAGTATTATGTTTGTAAAAAGCTTTTCGACATAAAGTATAATTGTATATAATTGTACAACGTTTTTAATAAATAACTCGCGTATTTACTATATATTCAAAAATTACAGACTATTTCATAACATAATAAATCTCTCTATATGTAACATAGAGTTATATTAATAATTTAGTTATAATATACTTATATCGCTAAAATTATCTAGGCTTCTCACGTATCGAAACTTTTAATTCGCCTGAAATCACCGGGATTACGATCCCGTAATACAAAATCTTAAGAAAGGCTTTCGGTAAATCTTGTACTTTTTCTGAGCTTATCATTGATCCGTAATAACAGCCAACACCATAATGCTTCACTTTTCCATCAGATTTTGTAAAATGCATGACGATGCTCCTGACAATTGAAAATACTATAAAAGTACACAAATTGAAAGTATTATGTTTGTAAAAAGCTTTTCGACATAAAGTATAATTATATAACATAGAGTTATAATATATAACATAGAGTTATATTAATAATTTAGTTATAATATACTTATATTAATAATTTTCAACTACATTCGTTTTTCTACATAAAAAAAAATGATCGGTGTCAGATTAATTA
>NW_021849640.1:129444-142711 GCF_003651465.1 Formica exsecta | reverse complement strand
TAAATATAAATATATATATGAATTATATTTGACTCTTTTCTTAAAAAGAATATCGCGGAACGGCACCGATCAGCGTCGACCAACGTTTCGATATACCTTTTGGCGATAATGATAGACTCAGGAGATGAGAAATTGCCCGACAAACTTTAGGAATGCCACATTATCGAACATATATTAAACGTGACGAATAGTTGCGATATACTTATTAATTATTGGCGTTGTCTTTGTCAAACGTGGTTCGCGTAGGTAGATGGCAGAAAATGTTATTAAAATCACATTATTATGTGCGTCAAAGCAAACTCATCCTTGCGAGAAATTAATCGAGGATCGATTTAATTACTTTCATTACCCTGACTTCAAAGTTCTACTAAAATGTGTATATATAATTACCATATAATTCGTTACTATACAGATTAATGTATCGATAGCACAAATAATAATTTGAGGACGCTGAAAATTTTTGTGCGTGTAAAAATTTTTTCAAGTTTTATAAAAAATTGTATAAAGATTAAAATATATATTAAAGCGCCATCATGACGTCAAAACTCGATTCTTCCATGCATGTAAATCAATAAATACTGTCTATCATTAAACGATAAAAATGCCTTTTGGCTGGTTGCGATAATAATTATTTAAAAAAAAAAACTATTATAAATTGGCGAGAATATAATTAATTAATTATGCTATAGAGAAAAGTAACAATAAGGCTGTCAAGACTCTCGAGAGACAATTATTAGCGGTGAAAGCACGTTGTGTGCGTGCGGAAGTCAGGCAGTTGAGAATGCAAAAGTCATAGATATATAAAATTTTTGATGAACATATCGAGAGAATATAAAAAAAGGCAAAAGACTGTAAATCGCAAACGTAGCATAATATTCGCTTTTAGTTTCTTTTCTGGCATTCCGATAGTTTCTCGGGCACAGCGGCATGACAGTAATTTATTTATGTTCATATATATACGTACTTGTAAAGATATATATATATATATATATATATATATATATATATATATATATATATATATTCTATATAAAAGATAAAAAAGGTCTGAATCCTAGAGTGTGTGCGTTCGTCGCATGCACTTTGCTTTGCATAAGAATTGAAGAAGATCGAATGCTCGTTTAAAAATACGTCAGGATTTCGGCAATTTCTCACCCCGCGATGTTAGTATCAAGAATATTTATAAATTTAACAATCAAGAGATTAATAAGAGATTAATTTATTTGTGAAAACACAAATTTAAATTTTGCGGGATATTAAAAGCCAAACGTAGAATAATAATGCGTCAATTTCAATGGAAAATTAATTGTTCTCTGTGCAGATTAATTAGTTTCAAAGAAAAATTAATTTTTTTTATTTAATTATTTTAATTAATTATTTTATTTAATTTATGTTTATTAATTCAATTAATAATTAATATAGTTACACTCGGAATTTTCGACTGTTTGGATGAGATATCGTCTGTCTTATTAGGCAGAATACTCATTGCCCGCACTAATTTTTTTTGGGTATCGCCTTATATATGACTTGGGCTTGTTTGCTTTCTACCTTAATAGATTTTGTAAGAATCATGACTGTTTTACACAACAAAGTACGACTATGATATCTCGTTCTAGCATTGAACACTATGAAAGCTGACAAATAAAATTGCAAAGCTGTATATTCGGGAAAGGTGAAAACTATACGAAATCCTGAGGTTTGCTCTATATATAATTCTGACTTTTAGTTGTAAGAAAATATATATGACGTGAAAAAAGAGATGCGCATAGCCTTATGAAGCCGTATATCTTACAGCACTCTAGCATTCGTTAGAAACTGCAATGTGATTATTAAAATAATGATGGTGATATATGAAACCGCAAATGAAGTGTACGTCTCGTTTAAAAATGCTGCTGGAAGAACGAACAAATCTTAAAGATCTTTGTAGCGTGTCTTATTCACGTATAATCTCTGCAATATAGTATTTATACATCTTGACAAGAAAAGTTTGAATTACTTGAGCAAGAATTATCCAATAAATTCTAAATATTAAAATAATTATCAAGTCAATTTCAAGTCAATTTTTCTCTAATTTTCCTCTTTTGTTAGCTCAATAAATATTTATAAGATATTATCAAAGAATGAATAAAATTTTGATATTATTGCAAAGTAAAAAAATTGTATTAATTTTAACAAGTTTTAAATAATGTTTTAAATAAATGCGTTCTCGATAATAAGGTGAATCTGAGCACATTCTCGATGGCAGAGAAATTTCGCGGTGGTCGATCGATCGCCAAATTTCGATTTGTTCGTGTCTCGACGTGCGATGAAAATTTATCGTTGTTCACATTCAAGCGTGTGCACGTACGTGATATCTTCCGGCTGGCACATTACGGGACGCACATTACGGTATTCGTCGTGGCGAATTAAGGCGGGGAAAGCGCCCGAGCGTGTATGTGTGTGTGTTTACAGAGTTCTCGAATGACAATGACAAATTTCAACTCAAAGGAATCTCCGACCAATCTGAAGAAGAGATCGATTTCTTCTTTCTCTCTCTCTCTCTCTGTCACGAAAGTTTAACTAAATCTAGATTTTTATGTTTCCTTGAGTTCACCATTAAACGTCGTAAAAGTCGCTCGTTTAAAATTGTTTATAAACCAAATATTTAATTTGTCTAAGAAAAAATCGACTGTATATTGGGATCGAAAATTAAATCGAGTGAAATTTGTCAATATTATATAAAATCATCCTGTCACGTATATGTCATCTCTGTTTTAAAAGATAAAGATACAATTTAATCCCTCATTTGCTTGATTAAACTATTGAAATTAAAAGCTATAGTTTCGGCTTGAATATAAATTCTTTATAAAAAGTATATATCTTATTGGATATTTTAATAACGTTATATCTTATATTATAATTTTCTTCAAACATACACATTAGCTTAAATCTTTTTTAAATAAAATTATTTCATCTTTTATTTCTCTCTTTCTCTCTCGCTGCATTATCATGTCTTTTAAAGTTGACAAATAGATATATATCAACATTGCGATAAAAACCGAAAATATTTAACAAGGCTTCTAATTAACAAAGCTCAAAACATCAATGTTCAAATGTGGGATTGACTCGCAAAGACACATATATCACGCTCGCGCCCTGTCCGTGATATACAGTATATATCCGTGAATATTACATATATACACATGTACGAATATTGAAAAACAGGAATTATATGTATAATGTAATATATAATATAGTATTCATCGTATACATATACGCAGTGGGTGTTAATAAAACTGCCACGGTTATAATAATAAGGCAATCATAACAGTAATAAATATAAATTCAACGACAGATAAAGGATAATAATAATAATAACAATAATAATAATGACAATATAATAATAATAATGTTAACGAGATAATAATAAGAGATTGTGTAGGTAGCGAGGAAAAAGGCAAAAAAGAGAATTGAAGAAGAAATAAATATGAATAAGAAAAATGAAATTGCCTAAAACTCGGCCAGGGCGGCAGGACGTTGACGGTGAGCTCCTCATCGGAATCCTGCTGGGACCGTCCGCTCATAATCCTGGTTATACCGATTTGGCCTTCCCCGTCGCTCTTGAACCTTCGCGGAAATAACAGGCCAGCCAAGCAACACGATCACATTCAGCAACAGCCACGGAAAATATAAAGAACGTCCGCGATAAATTCTTTGCACACATTTTGGCTCTATCTCTCTCATTCTTTTTTTTTTCTTGCTTGCTTTTCTTCTTCTCTCTTTCTCTCTTTTTCTCTTTCTTCTACACACTTCTACATTGTCACACAGGATGTTACGCGTACAAAGATACGGAAGGAAGCTATAGTGATCCATCAGCAGCACTATTATGTATACTTCCGGTTCATTTAAAGTTTGTTTGGACAAAATCTCACAATCTTCGTCAATAACTTTAATTATTGCCAAATTTATTTTCGCCGATCGATGTTTTCATTTCTATTAATTAATAATTTTTGGTATGCACTTTACCGAGTATATAAATGCTGTGATTGATTAGTATACAGAATTATTTCATGTACAGTTATCTTTCGTGGCATGAAAAATTTTCATAGGGATAACAATAAAAGATTGCGCTAATGATTATGAAAGATCGTATATCGTTGTACGCGTGAAAAGTATCATGAATTATTATGCAGAATCTTATGATGTCGCGAAAGTCACTTATATCTAGACATCGTGTAGAAGAAATTTTGAATGCAAAATTAAATGAGCTTTTTCGCATGCTTCGATAGTTGTCAAAACAGATCGAAGCATATACTTTCGAACAGTTTATCATTAGTAGCAACCGGAAGTCGTTAACTACTAAGCTAATGCTTGCAACAACAATCGTAATTTTTGCACCAGAAATCCATTCTATAAAATCAAAATATTTGTAATTTTCAAAGATTACATTTTTGTTAAATTATCAAACTTCTTCTTTTATTCTTCTATTCTTCGAGACTTCCCGAAGGTCGAGCATACAATTTCTCAGAATGGATTCCTTTTATTTCGTCCAAGGATTTGTAACTGGCATCGAGCCCGATTGCATCCGATTGTATCCGATAACTAATAGCTGCTGGCAAATGTTTTCCTACCTCGAGAAGATCTTGCGAACTAGATGATCCTGCGCCTGATCCAACTGCGGCTCGTTTTTCCTTCTCTCGGCCAATTCTTTTTCTCGACGGACATCGGCGACTTTTCGAAAGATGAGCTGCACACAGGATTTAACTTCGTTAATTTAAATATATATACAATATATGTAACAATAAATATATGTAATAAAAGTCATTATTAGTAAAATAAGAATTTAATACTGCAAATCTCTAAGGAATTAAGATATTCGATAATTACTACTATTATTAAAAACAAATTTAATAATTACAATTATGTTTATATATTTCAATTATCATTTTTTCTATAATAAATATAAAAAGTTTATCCTATATTATTTATGAAATATACAATTAGTATACTTCATATTATTTAATAACTTGTTAGTACTCTGCGTGAAATATCCTTGTGAAAAAAAAAAATGAATTTTCATTAAAACAATACTTAACAGCGAAGTGTTTTCGAGCTGACGCGAAAAGTGCGTGGAAACAGCCGGAGCTGTGTTTCGGCTTCGCCGCATTATTCACGTGCGTCATCTTGAATGCGCTCTGTGAGTAGAGGGTGATCTCGCCTCATCACATTTCCTTGAAAATTGCACAACTTGCGAAATTCGCGTCTATTTCCTTGAAGCGAGACCGCGCAATTTCGCGCCCTTCGTGATCCTTTCGTCGCATCATCTTATCGAAATTTTTGTGCATATGTTTATATGCACATAGACGTGAATATACAGGGTGAGGCATTTATAGTGACGCGGGCGTATTTTCCGAGAAATACGCCCGCGTCACTATAAATGCCTCACCCTGTATATGCATATGAATACGTGACGTAGCAATGACGTAACGCGGGACGGATGAAACGGCTATATTTCCGGTTCTCTCGTTTCGCGCTCTTTTTTAGATTCTAGAAATATCTCATCTATATAAATATCTTTGCCGAATTCAAATTTATACAGACGCAATCGCAAGCTTGCCTTCTAGCTTATTCGCGTGAAAATTTAAATTATTTTCTCCTTCCAATATTCGTCTTTTCCCTCTCTCGTACTCCCGCCCTTCCACCCCCTCTTTCCGATATTTCCCGTACTTTGTTACGACGGACGTTATCTTGCCCCCGATCTTTTCGATTCGCCACTGCAACCCTTTATTCCGCGATATTCGAACGATAAAGCCGAGACGATCGTTTGACAAGCCTCATTGAAGCTTCACCGTCGATTTTCTCGCGCGCGCGAGACGAACGAGGAAGGTGCACACACGTCGCGCATAAATGATACATACGTGAAGCGTGCCGAAGGTCAGTGGCGCAGGCGCGATGGCGGAAGTCGATAGGTGTCGACGTAGGGGCGCGCTGCGCATAACCTCTAAAATCCGCTGCTGAGCGCGTTCGAGTCGTTCGCGCGACGACGACGTGACGTGACGTAACGTGACGTGACGTCGCGGCGTTACGTGAGACGACGCGAGCCGCCGTCACCCGTCACGTGTGGAGAGCCGTGAAATATCGGGGGTGGTAATCTCTGCGTCCTCAGGACGGGGGTGACAAACGAGAAGGTATATGGACTGTCAAGAAGGGAGATCGCTCGTCCGTACAAAAGGTGCGTACATCATGTCGCGTTATCGACGATAACGCGGAAGGCGATATCGAGCCTTCGCCTAATCTCAGTGCTCGAAAAGTGTGTCGTGGCAAAACTTGCACAGAGATTCTTTTTACGACTCTAAAGCCGGTAGCGAGAATATGTATAGCATGATCTGCAAAGATCCTAAGAATGTCGCGTTATCGACGATAACGCGGAAGGCGATATCGAGCCTTCGCCTAATCTCAGTGCTCGAAAAGTGTGTCGTGGCAAAACTTGCACAGAGATTCTTTTTACGACTCTAAAGCCGGTAGCGAGAATATGTATAGCATGATCTGTAAAGATCCTAAGATGTGTGTGTGTGTGTGTGTGTGTGTATGTATGTGTGTGTGGAAGTTTTCTTGGCTTCAACAGTTTACTTTTGCACTTTGCGACAGCAAATTAATGTTACTAGATATAGTACACAATAATTTGCATGAAATAATTGTTGCGCATTGTAAGAAAAACAAATGTACGTTGCTGATATAGTTTTGCGATACAAGTTCGCAGAATTAATTTACATGTTTGGGAAGCACTATAATTTATGATTAGAAAAATGAAATTAATAGAAGAATTACTTTTGAAATGGCCAGAATGATTAATATTATGCTATGCGATTATTTCAGATGGGTCATGGGTCGAGCCGTTCCGCTTCGTCAGCGAATATTCTTTCTGCGGACGAGTTGACACTAGTGGAGAACCTCTTTAAATCCATGTCCCGCAGCTCTGGTTCCATTAAACGCGAAGACATATTCAAACACTGGTCGACTCATTTGGACGATATATTGCTGCAGTTTGTGGTACGGTTCCTCTGCCATGAACCTGGCAAGAAGGTCTCGGCTGTCAATGGTGAAAACTTTGGTAGACTCTATGTTTTTGCCGTACGTGGTAGTCCCGAGGAACGCACCAATTTGATCTTTGATGGTTTCTCGGACGAAGAACAAAAGTATGAAATGCCCACCGCTATATTTCTTCAGTACATTCAAGCAACGATCAACTCTTACTTGCGACTACAAAAGAACTCTGGTAATACGCATCACCTTAGCTGGATCAGCATCGGCTGTACTGTCAACACTAGACGTATAGGAATGCGTTCCCGTTGTCTCTGCGAGGATCTGGTGAAATACGGGGACGTATTAACCGTCGATCAAGTGGAAAATTGGTTCGTGACGGCAGCTACATTCAAGAGCATTCAGTCACATGTTTTCCAATACCTCTATCTAATCTCTCAGAAGAAAGGTAGCGATAAGAATACAAGTGCGCGGATAAATGATCTGAATCTTCTGCCATTGTGCAAGGGTTTGGAGAATATACCGCACTTTCCGAGTATACTAGGCTTAGGAGATGTTCTGTTCCTGAATCTGAGTTTGCCACACGCGCTACGTGACGAATGGCGATTTCTGTTCTCGAGTCAGGTGCACGGCGAGTCGTTTTCCACTATGCTGGGAAGGATCGTCATGCAAGGCGCAACGATAATCATACTTCAAGATATGGATGACCACGTGTTTGGCGGTTTTGCCTCCGATAGCTGGAGTCTAGGACCGAACTTCATAGGGAATCAAACTTCGTTCCTATTCAAGCTCGACCCGGATATACTGACGTTCTCGTCGACAAATTACAACAATCACTATCAGTATCTCAATCTCCATCAGCAAACGATGCCTAACGGCCTGCTCATGGGGGGGCAGCTTAACTATCCCGGCCTCTGGTTGGACTGCGAATACGGCACCGGTAAATCGAGCTTGTCATGCACTACTTTCCAGAATTATGTACAACTTAGCGGTAAGGAAGACTTTAAAATCAAACACTGCGAGGTGTGGGGGGTCGGCCCGATGCCGGACGTCGAAGAAGACGTGCGCGAGGTGAAATCTGTGTTGGATCAAGACCCGGCATCGAAAGTGATGCTAGAACTATCCGGTCGTAAGTTACATAGTGAGGGGCTTCGCGAAGAACATGAGTAATTGTGATACAAAATTTAGGAATTTTTATGGAAGTATGAGCAGAGGGTAAGAGAGAAAAAGAGAGAAAGAATGCTAATGTTGTAAAGATATTTGCAGATATTTAAGATTGTTCAATTTGATTTAATTCGAATAAAATATATCAAAATAAAATTTGTTATCGATTCTGATAATTGTAACGGGATATATACGGGTATGAGAGACATATGTATAAAATTTTAATAATTTACAAAAATAACTGGTTATAGTATAGACGAAAAAAAGAAAAACAGAGAATCTTCCCATTTTACATAATCTTTAAGGTTGAATTGAATCCGTGTGATAACGCTGCGAGAAGTAATTAAAGCACATTAACGGAAACGAATTACATTATGAAAATCATCGCGAAAAGTTTGAATGAGGAAGTTCTGTTTGTTTGTATATATGTACGAATGCGCGATCTTTATGTACGTTTTTTTTACAGACATATGTGTGTGAGGCTATTTATTTGTATAATTATTTAAGTATATTATATTGTATATTATATAGGACTTTTTTGTCCCTTTTTATAACGGCCTGATGTCTCTCGATTCGCGATTTTCTCTTTGGTGACTCGATTATTACTTATCATGCAATTTTATCACATCGTCTATACATGTATCTTTTTTGTCAAATGTAACGCCATGATATTAAATAATATCATGCCAATCGTTGCGTGGCCTGAATGCCTATTGTATAGTGCCTGACGAGTCGTTATGATTGTTAATTTATCGTTCTCTGCGTATGTTAATTATTCGTAAACGAATAACCGTGTGCCATACAAATTGCTCTTGTTAACTAAGACTGTATAATCGTGTCATCATATAAGGAATAAAAAAATACACACATATAATGAAAACATACCGATCATTTACCAGTTATAAGATCGAAGGAAATCATTGATTACTGTAAGATCTATTAAAACTTCAATAAATAATCAAAATCTGCATCTCTTTCGGTAGAATTATGATCCAATCAGATTTCTTCCATCGATTTACAACAGGTGTGCTCGTATAAACGATACGATATCTTTTTTTTTTTCCATTTAAAAGACTCACCCGGTGACTCAAGTTGTAAGTCAGGATCAAATTCCTGGCGAAGGAATTTGCAAAAGCCTGATAAAAGTCCAACACTTCCAACAGCCGATCCCGCTTGATTGTGTGCAGGTCGCAGTAAGTGAGCGCTCGAACGTTCGCCGCACTTTGGCCGATTGATGGATTCGTCCAGAAACTGTCGCCGAAAACATCACCCTTCCCCAGAATCGCCACCACCTCGTCGTCCTGTATGACCTCGAGGCTGCCGGTCACGATGAAGCATAGGGAGTCGATGGACTCTCCCGTGTGATACAGCAGATCGCCGGGTGCGCTGTGCGACATGGTAAAGTGCATCGCCAAAGC
This sequence comes from Formica exsecta, assembly GCF_003651465.1. NCBI lineage: Eukaryota > Metazoa > Arthropoda > Insecta > Hymenoptera > Formicidae > Formica > Formica exsecta. The sequence goes on along the minus strand of NW_021849640.1, from coordinate 133,109 downwards.
GCGCAGACACCCGTCAGACGCTAATCTAGATAATAAAAGCGCGAAATATAATGAATTAGTATAATTAATAAAATTAAGACTATTCAAAATATTTTCTTTTTCAAAGTTTAAAATCGGGAGATGTGCGATTGAATTTACCTGAAGGCGGGATGTTCATTGAAGACCTTCCGATTGAGATGCACGCAGATGTCGGCCTTCATGTCCTTGGGGCAGTAGTTGAGAACCTTATCCGTGTCTAGACCCTTGGTCATCGCCCAAGTGCTGACGACGTAATCCATGACGCGCTCACTGAGGGCTTTCGGCACTTCGTGCAGCTTCATGAATTCCCTTACATTGTTCAACATGTCATGATACTTGGCGGTGGCGGACGTCATTTGCTGGATGATCGTGGTGACGTGACCGAAGATCGTAGCGTACAATAAGGCTGGTCGAGGGAGAGAAAGAGAGAGAGAGAGAGAGAGAAAGGAAAAAAAACGTTTCAAACTCTTATTTTATGAATTTTTCTCATTTTTAATTTAATTAATTTTCTATATATTTACATACATCGACAAAAAAATTAGGGATTAATAGTAATATTGTTCATACCAGCAATGATCATCATGCAGATGGTAAAAATCTTCTCGTTGTCGGTCTCAGCCGCAACGTTCCCAAAACCCACGGAGGTCATGCAAGTCATCGTGAAGTAAAGAGCAGTGACATACATCGTGCGACGTGATGGGCCGGCTACAAGTTCAGGTGCGGTGCTGGCATTGGTCCACAAGTAGCTGTAAGGTGACTGGGTAACATTGGCCAACTTCCACAACCACGAATATTGTACCCCGGCGTCGGCGTCTGATCTTCCTATCGAATACCTTTAACACAACGGAATCTCTTACGAGGCTACGGACGGGATTTGGTGGATGGGATATTGATATAAGATCGCGAGATAATGTACATTTGGATGCGAAGGGTCACATGTTATTTCCTTTAAGATCGTGTCGAGTTAAACTTGATCGATATTTTTGTGCTTCCAGAGTTCTTGCGATCAATTTTAATTGTCAGAGTTTATTAGTTTATTTTTAATATCATTGCAATTCTCTGTTTCTGCGTCCGACTCTCTTTTCTCATAATACTTTAAATTTTAGTTTTCGCATTTTATACTTTATATTTTAAATAAGTATATATAATCTCCTACATGTATAATGTATAAATGTATAATATATAAATGTAATATATATCGTTTACATGCTTTATATATGATAAAGTTTTCTCGACAACGATATTTTAGTAAATTAAGAAGTGATACAAAGATCAACGCTCATTTTTTGCGATAATATAAGAGGGAGGCAAATACAGATAATAAGAAACGACGGTCAGAAAATCTGTGAGAAAAATATATATGATGGAAAACAAGAAATATATGAGTGTCACGGAATTCACATGCAGTGACCTAAACGTCTATCACGTGGGACTGTAACAATCATATAACATTTTAGTAACATGTTATATTCATATATATAATCATATAACATTTTAGTAACATGTTATATTCATATTACATAATATATATAAAAATATATGTATTAAAAAAAATACACATATGACTCATAAAATTATATAATATATGATAGTATAAAAATTTTGGTGTGATAAAATTACAGCGACTTACATGACCCAAATGCGATTGTTTGGTGGTAATTGGTGCAGTTGAGTCCTTCAAAGCTGGCAGATGCGAGCTGAACTGCGAGACCAGGACCGATCTTGATCTGGTGACCGATCTGGCGAGCTTGGCGAATTTGGAGAGGCCGCCTTTGGTGTCGTCCGTTTCGATCGGCTGTTTTAGGGCGGTGATGTCTCGAAACGTCAGTTTTCGCATTTTATACTTTATATTTTAAATAAGTATATATAATCTCCTACATGTATAATGTATAAATGTATAATATATAAATGTAATATATATCGTTTACATGCTTTATATATGATAAAGTTTTCTCGACAACGATATTTTAGTAAATTAAGAAGTGATACAAAGATCAACGCTCATTTTTTGCGATAATATAAGAGGGAGGCAAATACAGATAATAAGAAACGACGGTCAGAAAATCTGTGAGAAAAATATATATGATGGAAAACAAGAAATATATGAGTGTCACGGAATTCACATGCAGTGACCTAAACGTCTATCACGTGGCACAGCAAGAATCATGACGATATGTTCGAATGTATCATGTTATAATGGTGAACGATTGTTACACGGCGTACTCGTGTCCCGGGGAGGCGTGGGTGTTACCTTAAATACGTGTACGCAGGGTAAAATCACCTTAATGTGACGTACCAGATACAGGCCAGCCAGTGAGCAACCAACATGTAGAAACAGAGCAGAAGAATGAGCATCGCGGCACCGTACTCCAGATAACGATCTAGCTTGCGTACGACTCTGCCGAGTCGCAGCAATCGTACCACCTTCAGGGCCGAGAACAGACTACCTATCCCGTCCTCGTCGTGATCGAAGGCGTTAAACACATCATACGGTAGACAGCTTAGCAGATCTATGATGAACCAAGATTTCAGATAGTTCATTCTGATTACCTGAAAGTATCAAAGTGTTGCTTATGAGAACAACAACTGAAACGAACGGGTCGACTATCAATGCGAGCAAAAGTATTCCGCAAAAGCAAATGCAAATTATTTGCGACAATTTTACAATATTATTATACAATAATAATAAATTCATTTTTCGTAAAAAATTCTTTACAAAGGAATTAAAGCTCTTAAGTTCACCTTCGGATCAGACACCACTTCGCCACCAGCACCGACGAATGTTGTGTGAAAATTTAGCACTATGTCGATGAAGAATATCACGTCGACGATACTGTCGACAACCAGCAGGGAGACGTCCTCGCTGGTCTTGTTTTTAAAGGCAACGTTATACGGCACCATGATGGCTGTGTAAAAGGTCAAACACAAAATTATCCAGTCCCAGATCGCTTTAAATGCACAGTAATGCAGTAGGATATGCGGTGGCGTTTTTGGTGCTTCCTGTCTGTATTGCGGCATAACATCGCCGCTTAAAGACATCATCTGAAAGAAGAAACGTGATATTTTAAAATATACTTCAAGAACAAATTCTTTCTTTATGAAGAATAATTATTAGCAAAGATGAGTTATTTATTGTATATTGTGTTTTTTTCATAAAAATATTATTTTTTCATAAATTATTTTTATAGTCAAAAAAAAAATACGCGGAATTATTATCAAGAGAATAAACAATCTTTCAATGCCTTCAGATCGATTTTCTTTTCACCGTGTCTCATTTATCTGATATCTTTTTCCTAACACCGAGTCTGGCTCCATTAGCTCTTCACGCTCCAAAGAGCTTTCGAATGTATAAGCTTTCAATGTTGATTTTGAAGAAAGATTTATGCAAATGTGTTCTCAGCTTTCCATTTCCTGACAAAGTAGAGCAATATTCAAAATACATTACTATTTCATCGACTTCTAAATGAGATTTCATAAATCGATCGTAACTACCGTTATCCATTATATTGTTTTCAAATAATCGAAATAAATTTTCAGCCGTAGAAAAAAGATATCAGCCATAAAAAAAAAGATATAAAAACACATATATATTTTAAAATAAAAGAAAATTACATAATATATATTAAAATATAAAAATATATGTATTA
>NW_021849640.1:92870-129435 GCF_003651465.1 Formica exsecta | reverse complement strand
CAGGAACAAGACCACGAGGTCTCGTTCGTTTTTTATGGGCGCTATTTGCAGCAGCAGCCATAATGGTGTCTCTGTAGAACGTAAAAAGAGAACGACACCGGTATCGTCTGCTCGTACAAAGATGGTAGAGATAGTAAAATCTACTTTTTAAGTCGTATATGCTTTCAAGCACGATCGATCGCAGGAAGATTATCACGAATTTCAGTTCTTTTTGCAGAAGTTGCGAGAAAATCTGCGAGTCAGCTGATCGTCAATTCGACTGAAAATCTTTCTGCTGTCGTAGTCTAGATAGATTTGTCATGCTACGTGCACTGAAAGCTAGATTATAAAATACTGCGCTAGTATATATAATACAATAAAAGCGTTTCAAACAAGAAAAAAAGGAACACTAATATATAAAAACTAATCTCAGCACTATTTCATGTATCAGGAAAATTTCTGAAGATAAGAATCGCTGATAAAACGCAGGATAATAATAAAATAATAATGTAAAAAGAAAAATATATAAATATGAGATATTTTTTGTCGTAAGAAAGTAAAAAAAAAATATTTCCTCGAAACGTTTATGCGATTCTTCCTGCAATATCGCGAATAAACGATAGAAGTTCGATAGAAAGTTTCCTTTCGTAACAACGTTAAATTATATCCAATCATGCATTATTGTGTGTTACTTCGAGCAAAAGTCAAAAGCCAATCAGACGTAGTTAGTTCTGCAGCATTCAATTTCTAAGTTGTCACTTGAGTCACATAATGTTTCAACCATGAGCGACAAGTTGCACCGCGCGCTAGATTATTATCGCACTTGTCCACAATGTCGGGGATGCAAGATCGAAGCTATATGCGAGTTCAGAACGATGGAATCCAATTAGTAATTCGCCTACAATGCTTCGCGGCGTAAAGCATGCGAGCGTGCGAATTAATGCTAGCGATAATGAGGAAAATTTGAAGTACGAGAAGAAAATAGAGAGAGAGTATTTAATACGATGAGAGTACAGATAATACAATAGAAAATATATTGATAAAGAGATATATCGCGGAAGATGCTACAAAAGATTCAAAGAGAGATACACACTTTCGCGACGTCAGAAAATCGAGAGACTTCGCGCGCCGGAGTAGATGGAAAAGTAAATTTCCTGAATGGGACGCGCGATATCTTTGCATCTCGTCCTCTTAACGGAGCGCATCCTTACGCCTCTCTCGAGAGAGTATTTCGTCCAAGGATACTTTAAGCGATCGTCCTTTATCGTGAATTAATGAGAGAGAGAGAGAATACGAAATTCGCGAGTACACGTGAAATTTTGGACCTGAGGGACGAACGTACATATAAATGCTTGATAATAATTTTGGCATTATATGTACATTCGTGCCCCGACAACTGGCTTAATTAAGGAACCTTGTAAGCCCGTCAAACGACGAGCTACGTATGAGAAGCATCAACAATGTACATACATTCGCCGACAGGAAATACGGACGAAAATACCCTATTCTCAAGGGGTAGGAAAAAGTGTGGGTCATCGCTATGAAAGCGTGGCTATGGCTTCAAACCAGTGTGAATTTCAAAGCGAAGCGGAAGAGGCTTATTAGTATTAATCTCTTGGAATAATTGTGACACTAGAAAGAGGAAGAGAGAAGGAATAAACTTGACACTGAAATATTCTTCAAATGCATAAAGTATATAATAGTTAAAAAAATTTAAGATAAATATTTATTAAAGAGACTACGCGTGCTTAATATATTTATTTCTATAATGTTTCATTAAAAGCTGGCTTTATCATTACGTTATATCGTTGAAAATTATTACAGTATCACCGTTTATACCGCAGGATATCAAAATTATCTCAATTGCCGCCATATTAAACTTTACGCGGAATATTTCAATTCATACGCTTGAATGTAAATAGCGTAATTATATGACGCAGCGTGCGTTGTGCTATTACGCGGAAAGTATTATACAAATTACTGGTAACAGAGTTATAAATGAAAGCAGAGTATATAATGTAGATAGATGAATATCAGGAGAAAAATAGCAGGATATACAAGAAATGAAATTCGCTAATAATAATCGGTTCGTTCGACTGAAATGTTTTTGACTAATGAGCGCTAATACTAAATGCTAATATGTCAACTTGAATTCGTATAATCTGAGTTTATGATTTAGGGGAAAAAGCATAATGAAAGATTTTATTGTTCGGGTGTTGCGTCAGTAAAATAATAAATCAAACTTGGCTTCTAAATTTGCAGTTTTTAATGCATACATAAATATATACAGGGTGTCTCACAATCTCCGTACAATACTTTAATAGTGTACTCTAGAGATAAAATAGAGTCAAAAATTTTAATACAAAAATTTTGAGGCTGCAATAGTTTTTGAGTTATAAGCGATCAAAATTTACAGATACACGCGTGCCGATCTGTCATCTGTTATTGATTTTACAAATCAGGTAATATTGATTTTTACTGCACAGCTGATTTTATTGTTTCTTATGTTTATAAATATTATGTTTCTCTCAGCTGATATTAACGAATGAATAAATGTTGTACGTAAAAAATTTAATTTTTTCTTAGATAATAATTTAAATGGTTGATTAATTATTATATTTAAATAGAAATATAAACTTAATATTTTCACACATTTAAGAAACGAAGTTTATTTTTGTTCTGATCGCGCGGAGAAATTTTGGTGGAAATGAATTTATTTATTTTATCTATCAGCAACACACACAATAACAGATGACAGATCAGTACGTGTGTAAATGTAATTACGAGCTTGAGGACGCAAATTCTACGCAATGTTATTAGCAAACTTTGATCACTTATAACTCAAAAACTATTGTAGCCTCGATATTTTTGTATTAAGATTTTTTACTTCATTTTGCCTCTAGAATACGTTATTAAAATATTGTATAAAGTTTGTGCGACACACTGTATAATAGTGATATTAAAGGACAAAAAAATATGTAAGTTAATTTACATCGTGCGCGCTAGACGCTTTATGCGACGAATTCTCATTTTAATAGGACGAAACGAGGCAAATGAGAACGAAAATTGCTCCGGCAGTATACCATTGTACGTGTTACCTGTACATGTTATGTACACACACATATATATATATATATATATATATATATATATATATATATATATACATTGCTATGTATTGGCTACTAGGATAAAACGCGAGGATAAAAATAAAATTTGTCGAAAATAAAAAACCTCGGTTTCTCTCGTAATATAGCGCGTAATTAAGTCGCCCTTTACAAAGCTCCGTCTGCGTCTCCTCATGAGTTAATCAACCTTGTGGGTTGATGATCCTCCCTCAAGAGGTGCAACCCTCCTTTTCTCACCGGAGAGAGAAACGGAGCGCCGTTGCATCCATCTCTCTTGCGTCTCATTCGACGATAAGGGCCGTTGGCCGGGGATTTTGTCGGACAAAAAACGGTACTTAGACTCTCGCCCCCTTTTGGGGCGAGTAACGCGTCGCAAAAAATAACGTCCGTGATCTATTTTTACGATCGTCGCCGAACGCGATGCTATTGCGGAGCCATAATCTTTCCGTTCTGGCTCCTGGTTGGCAGAGAATTCTTCAATTACAGGAACAAATGCGGCGATTATCCTCTAAAGTAAGTGTGAGTATTATATGAATAGAATTTTTATGAAAAAGGAAAGATTAAAAGGAGACTGCAAAGAGGGTCAAACGCTACAAAAGCAGATGATGTAATCAATTTGTAAAAACTATTGATATTCATTTTTTTTTTTTTTTTTTTTTTTTTTTTTTTTTTTTTTTTTAGAGAAATAGTCCAAATTCATCTCTAGGATTAATCAAGAGTAATTAATTGAAAAAGGCTTTTATAAAGCTTTCAAATTCTTATCTTAAAGATTAGTTTAAGCGTATTATATCAGTAAGTATATGTATATCTGCCATGTATACGGTGTCTTTTGCATAGATCTTAGATTCGTGGGTGACTTACTGGTGGCATTTGTGAGCACGCTTTTGCGAACTTGTGCTAGACATACCTCGTGGGCTACCTTTAAACAGAAGGATCTCTTTCATTATTACGCTTAACACGTCACGTATCGAGAGGGGAGGGTGTTTTTTTTTCTTCTCTAAAAAGCAATCGGAAATAATCAAATTTTCTTCGAGGATCTTCGTGCCGAGACATCACGCGAATATCAGAAAATCGGGTGATACGACATGATGGTGAAACGATCAACACGAAACACGAAACTTACCGGTGTGATATACACGTATGCAGACACAGTTACGTTTCGATATATATTTCCATCAAATATTGCGCATGCACAATGATACATCTCGTGCCCCGAGGTGTTTTCCCGAAACGACGGTTTCATTATAACGATCGCAGTTTACGAACATTGCAACTAGCACATTGCGTGTGGCTGTCCAACATGCTCTTTACAAATTAGGATTAATTATTTAAACAAATAAAACAATATATATATATAATCAAAACTTTTGTTTACCCTCGCTGCATTCGCGATTCTTGGAAAACAATGTGTATGAAGAAAGCATCTCGTGAATAATATCATATAAATTTACACGACACACATTATATCCATTGCATTATTCACTATCTATGCTACGCGCATAAAATTTTTAACAGAACATTGCAACGAGAAATTAAATATAAAATATTTATGGAACATCCAAAGAAGCGCATCTTTCTATACATCGCAAATATTTATTAAATCGATTTTCATATTAAGGAGGCATACCCATTTGCACCTTCGTACATTTTCTAGATTTTTTTTTTTGCAGCGCAACGATTTGATAAAAAGTTTTTTTTTACGATATTAATACAATATTATTAAGTACTTAAATAAAAATTCTCAGCTTTAAAAAAAAAAAAAATTTTTTTTTAAAGTTATGCAAATATTTGCAGATTTATATTTTCATGCACGGTGTGCATGAAAATGTTCGTTTATCATATTTGAAGTCAAAAATACAAGTTTTTTTTTTTTTTATTAAACATGTTAATAGCTATCTGCTATCCAAGTGCTTTCAAAATTTAAAAAAATAAGAAAATGGCAGCAGGTTGAAAAAAGTTTCGTTTTTTTTTAAATCCAACTTTTTTTATTTATAACAAAAAAATGGGGAATCGAATTAAAAAAAGGCTTCGTTAGCAGATGTGGAATCTTATTAGGAACTCGCATGCAAAATTTGAAGTCAATCCGTTGAACGTAACCCGAGTTTTCATGTACACCGTGCATGAAAATATAAATCTGCAAATATTCGCATAATTTTGAAAGAAAAATTTTCTTTAAGCTGGAAATTTTTATTTAAATTATTTAACTTTATATTAATATTGTAAAAAAGTAAAAAGTTTTTATCAAGACGTCGCGCTGTAAAAAAATTTAGAAAATGTACTCATTTTTCGAGAGTTTAAAACGGGTATGCCCTCTTAATCTGATTATAAAAAATCGACATATAAAAGAAAAAAAGATTTGATTTTCTTATATTCAAAGACGAATAAAAATAACGCAGTTTTTTCCCCCATGCGTTTATCGCTGTAAGAAAAATTCACAAAAATTGCACGGCGTCGACGATGATTATATATCCTAATTAAAACATCGGAACGTTTCATTGGCAAAGTATCGGTTTCCTCACGGTCAAAAGCGGTCGCGTTTTGTTCTCCATTAAATACATACACAAGCCGAGCTGATTGCTGTACTTCCAACGTATCCGCGCGGTGTATAAAGTGCACGGCAACGCAATAGGAAACTAGATGCCCCGGTCCGATAAACACGCGCATGCAAATTCCGCGCAATAACTCCTCCGCTACCTCCCCCCAATCGCGATTCCGTGCGAAGTTTTTCTCTTCCCTTTTCCGACAACCGCCCTTTGCACGGCCATCCAATTACCGCGCGTGATAAACGCGCGAAGAAAAACGGACCTGTCACCGCCGTGCGAGATCTCGCCGCGCGAATTTCGTTCAAATCGAAAATTAACGCCGTGACATAATCACGAATGGCTTGGAACGAATTATTTAATTTTTTAATTATTCGTACCGTTTATCACACATACAAAGTAGACACGATTAGAATTTTCCAATGCCTTTAGACCTTGTAATATTTTTTTTTCCCCGGACGTATTCGTGTTCCGATCCGTTTTCTGTAAATTACACGTCGCGAAACCGTCGATTCTCGCGAAAAAACCCCACGAACCTCACATTTAAGCCTCTACATGCAGATATTTATAATCACGACGACTTACTGGTCTTCTTGTACAGTAGAATCTCGAATTGATCGTGAATCTGGCCCTCGAGGCACTCCTCGATCCTGGCGATCGTTTCTTTGTCCGTCAGCTCCCCGTACATGAATCCACAGCGGCATGACTTTTGCATAACCTGGTGACACATAAAGAGAGAGAGAATATCCATTACAATTTATTCACTCACAGAACGTCATGTGTGTGTAGATAGAGACGTATAATATACACGTTGCTATTACATAGAATAAGTGAGATATATATCCTCGGGAAGAAAAGGGGGGAAGCAGATGATAAATGTGCGCGACGACCACACGGATGGTGGAAGATCGATTAATCCGCTTCATAATTAGAACAATCTGCCTATTATTAATATGCACTTTGCGCTCGTTACGTATTAATAAAGAGCGTATCGTAAGTTACGATTGGACAGTGCGAAATTTCCAACTGTAAGCGTTAATCGCAGAAACGGTCTACTATATTTGGATCTCGTCCACATTACAATAATCGACTCAAAAGCTCTCACGTGGTTGTAGTAAATCAAGAGCGTAATTATCATCAGAATTTTCGCGAATAAATTATACTTGTAAAAACTATAGTTTTTCTGAATCATCGCGATAATATAAAAATTTATATACGCGCGTGCGAAAATTATAACGTTAAAATAATCCTTACGGGACTAAATGACGTAAACAGAAGCCATTGTGAATAAAGTGCTTCCTTAAAATAGCGATCTTGCGGATCGATAAAGTCGATAAAGGTTGACCCGATTTGCGTTATCAAATGCCGACGAAAGCGAGAAACGGTCGTTCGTGCGGGATATCGGGTATAGGTGATACCGTGTGTTTTTTGACCTCGAAACAGATTTATTAATCCCGTAGCTCTGACCTTTAAATCCCGCGGCTCGCAAGCGCAACAGGAACGAAATAACTTCGATCCCAGTTGAATTAAAATCGCGCCGCGTGATTTTTTTTGTTTAATTGGAAATTGGCAAAAATAACAATGTACAGAAGTAACACATCTGTTAAATATATAAAAATTAAAAAAAAAAAACGGTGTCAAACTTCTGCGTTTTATTCTCACGCCGTTAATCTCGCCAAGCTATGATACTAAAGAGATTTATTTCAAATACCCGATGGCATAACTTTGATCCTAGTCGAATTAAAATCGCGCCGCGTGATTTTTTTTTTTTTAATTGGAAATTTGCAAGGATAACAGTGTACAGAGGTAACACATCTGCTAAATATATAAAAATTAAAAAAAAACTTCTGCGTTTTATCCTCGCGCCGTTAATCTCGCCAAGCTGTGACACTAAAGAGATTTATTTCAAATACCCGGTGGCGTTGAAATACACACGTTGCTCGCATCTCTCGCGCTTCAGCATCTGCGTATGAAAGAGCACGTAATAGCCGTATTACCCGTGTGTTAAAATGTTAGCTGCACTTTCTCGCGTGTATAAAAGTGAAAAAAAAAATATACGCCACTTTGAAAAAGAAACGTAGAAAAGCGTAAGCGCAATCTCGCTGACCGATGTAAAAACAGGCGAGAGACTCCCAAAGAAAACTTGAGAATTTCATGCGCGAAAAAATTCCGCGACTGTATGATTAAATTAAGCCGATTACGTCTTTGAGGCTGTTGAAAGCAATAGGATTAACGACGTTATTTTTCTTAATAATGCTGCCGTTATGATAGGAACAATTCAGACAAACTAAACAAGCGAAAGGTCACAAGTATGCAGCAGGTTTCTATTTCAGTTTCTATTTATTATTTTTACATTCAAATATATTTATATTTTTTATATTTTATATCTCAATCTTCCATTAAAAAATAAATATATATTTGTCGTAAAAAAAAAACTAACGAGAGTGAAAATGCACATTTATATCCTTGTGTCATCGCTATCACTTTTGTTCCTTACCACGCAAACCTTCCACGAAAGCATCCTCAATCCGGCTTCCAGTAATGGAGTTCGTAAATCTTGAATCCATGTGTCTTTCCGAACAATAGGATTTGGAACATTGTGGGTGTCTTACAGAAAGGGGATAGTTACTGCTTCGTCGCTTAGTCGAATAGAGACGCTAGAGACAAGTCGCGTCCGAGTCGAATAATCCAAAGTATTTTTGATCTAAGTGCAAGGGGTAATTTTTTACCTGTGTTTCTTGCATTGTTTGTCATTACTTTACGAGGTACTTTAAGCGTTACTTTGAGATTTCCTGTTTACCCGGATGATTTATAACCGTTCTTCCAAGGAAATTTCTTTCATTTCGAGCTTTCATTACGTATATATAAATACATCGGTATGAATATATTCAAATGGCAAATACGATGGTCGTGCACAATTAAACGTAGATGTCTTACATAAAGAAGCGAATAGTAACCGAGCAAGAAGGTTTAAGATCGCGAATAATAAAAAGATTCTACTTGAAGAGCGATTCTATTTATATTTGTGTACTTGTCAGCCACTGTGTGTGTTTTATCTCGTGTAAAAAAATCGTGCAACTTTCAAAAATAATAAATATTGGCAATAATAAAAGGTCGATAGAGTTAAATTATCAAATTCATCGAGTGTATGAGCGATCAGCCACATCGGCTAATTCGCCTTTAAACTCGATATCGGGTTTGCCCGATACGCGATACTATCTCTCGATATTTCTGGCTTTCGCACCTTACTAGCTAAAACTCTTATCTATAGCTATAAATCGATGTCGATGAATCAACCCTCGCTAGTCGTTAAATCCCGTTATCCACTCGCCATCCACGCCACTCTTTTGAACCAAGGAGAGTGGCAACGAATAAACGAGCCATTACTCACCATCAGATGAGTATCGAATAAATTTTGTAATATACGACAGCATAGAATGTTACAAACATGGATCGGTTCTTTAATCGGAGGATTTTAGAAAAATATGCAACGTGTGTCTTAAGAATAAAATATGTAGCGAAGCATGAAATTTTATTTATAGTCAATTTTATATAGTTCGAGATTATCCAAACCAGAGGTGGAAGGACGATAAAATATTTTTATACGTTTACTCTCGATGTTATAAGTATAAAATTTTCAAATAAAAAAAGTTTGTATGCAATGATGAACAAAAAAATATAAATATAATAATAATATAATTAATATCATGTGAATTGTTAGATATAATATCTCTTTATGTGTTCAATTTGTCGAGGGAAATCAATATTTGAATAATCCACGTCCGGGTAATTGGCAGTCTTGTAACTGATAGATTAAATACATTTGTGACGCTTGATATCCATTAATTAATTAATTAATATATGATATAAGAGAAAGATATACACACATATAGTTCACGCATTATGTGTGTGTATCGTCTAAATATAGCTCTACGAATACGTCTTCGCGATAATATCGGCGCGAAGTTTTTGAACAAGAATTTGAGAGAAATCGAGTATATGTTGTATTAAATAAAGTACTCATACCTCGGCGCGGTTGTAGCCGGAGATCTTGACGAAGCTCTCGTTGCAATAGACGATCGGGAAGTCGACGATCTGGGCGTTTGCCAGTAGGAAACTGCTGTCGGCTGTGAGGCATTATTCTCTCTTGCATAATGAAACGTGACACAGTAGCAAAAATATGCATTTCTCTTCATTTCTCTCTCTTTCTCTCTCTCCCTCGCATCGTCAACACCGTTTGTTCACGATTTCGTTCGTATTCTACAATTTTTCAAGAGAGAGAGAGAGAGAGAGTCTTTTTTATTTTCTAATCTTCTAAACTGTAACTTTATATATCGATGCACATTTATCTCTATCAATTGTTATAAATATAATTGCATGCATGTTTCTTGACACGATGCTTTATTTAATATTACGCATATAAATCATTGTCCGATGCGCGATGTAATCAAGAAAAATTACAATGTATAATAAATAAAATGAATATATATATTGATATTGCGTATAATAAATAAAATAAATGTAAAAGCTACATATTACATAACGACGAGAGAGATAGCGACAGCGAGAGTAATAATAATCGATGTCTCTCTCGTATAAATCTATGTTACTCGGCTAATGGGTGTCCCGGAAGTTTTTCAACGCGCGCTAGAGTTCATTTAGAGTTTCCCGATAAATTACGAGCGAGGGAATTAAACAAGAGACAGCGCCTGCTTGCTTGCTCGGATGCTTATAATGCGTAGTTTCGCAAAAGCGGAACGAAAAGAGTGTAAGGCGAGCCACGCCTTACCGTGGTTATCCAATTAGTCGCCGAATTTAATTAGCGTTCAACGAGAGGCGATCTGCTTGATGATGTCGAAATAAGAGCCTCGATCAACTTCTATCATCTTAAAACGAATTTGCCATCGAGAGGAAATCTCTCATTTTATCCTGCGCGAAAGACACATGTATAAAATTAATGACGCAATTATTGCCGGCCGGATACAAATTATAACAGCTCGTTAAAGTAGCTCGACACGTAACAATCCCCCACATTATCATATAACAATCACAATTATTATTATTATTATGCGCGATAAATGTTATCGCGATTGACACGAAGCGATCGGCACGCAAAATTCGTGGGTGATAATCGGATATCTCGGTTTCTCTCTCGCAAACACCGATTTGACACACAAAGTTGATTCATAAAATTTTAAATCACCGCATGTCTCCGTCATAATATCGAGAAGAATTCGCAAGGATCCCGAGATGCGGGAAGGATGCGCGTTATTCCGTCGACTTCGTTTACCAGGCGTCTTTTAAATCGTAAACGAAGACGTCTAAGAGGGTTCTCGTTGCGAAGCACAATTCTCGCTTGTTCGCTAACAACCACCGACGTCGTCGCGATTCCACGACAAACAATGACAGTCGGATAGAAGCGAAAGCTTCATTTTTATACGACAGCAAACATTGAAATAAAATCACGCTCGCGAGACGAAAATGTACTTTTTTTTTTCATTTTCTGACAAACTATTAATTGCATACCATCGAGTTATAGCACCGATATAAAAATTTACAATCGTTTGTCGCGATTGTAAATTTTTTATAGTTTAATTATATATAAAATTAATTATATATAAAAAAATTGGACAATAATTATTATAAAGTTAATTAAACAACTTTTATAAAAATGGAATAAATAATTAATTTAATTAACGTTATATCTTAAATTAAAGACGATTCAAACTTACTACTAACAATAAGAAAATATCGTCGGGACTTTAACATAAGCGATTAAACAAAGAAGAAAAAAAGAGATGTCTCTCGTTGATTTTTAACGAACATCGCATACCGAGTCTGGGCGAAATAGCTCGGTAATATGAATCCGTATCCAAGAGTAGCGTGGCCGTATTTCTGTCCGCCGTTCCCATTCTTTCTCGAGTTCTAACACAGAGAGTCGGATGCACTCCTCCGAGCGTATGATCTCTGAAGTGGATCCTGTTGCATTCAACGCGTTGTGAAATAGTATATGTACGATCCCCCTATGTGTATGTATGTGTGTTGCACGGAATACGTATGCGTGTATACATACATGTACCGGGTGTATCTGTAACATTTGCAGCACGAGCCGGTCGTCGACACGGAGGCTTTCAACGACTCTACGGAGAGCTTTCGAGGGGATACTCGATCAAAAGTGCCTCCTTGTAACATCGTCGACCTCTTCTTCCTCCCTACCCTTTATATCCCGTCTTCCTTTTCCCCCTAAGCCTCCTCTTCGTCGTCGTCGGAACGAGAATTCCCAACGAGACTTAGTTTGTGTGTGGACTTTATACGACAACTATCTACACGACAACGCCTTCGCTTTACGGTTGTTCGATGTGCAAGAATACAAATATATGTCATAATATCATGGAAAATATTGCGAGACTAATGTGTAACGATATTAAAAAATATTAGAAACTTGCACATTGCTTCCTCATCATTTTATCTTACAATGCTTATACTGCTTTAAGCATGCGGATTTTTCAATTTTTGCTTTCTCATAGAAGAAACTTTGTGAGCGAAATAAAAATTAAAATGATTTCTTTCACCGATCCTCACTAAATTCAATATCAAACATCCTTTAATAATACTCTATTCATGTAAAAAAATTTAATCCGATATCTCAAATTTTCTGAAAGTTACAGCGTGTAAAGACATTTTTCAAAAAATTCAAAATTTTATAAAAAATGAACCCTTTCACCGGTACTCACCAAATTCAGTACCAATCATCCTTTAATAATATTCTATTCATGTAAAAAAATTTAATCCGATATCTCAAATCTTCTGAAAGTTACAGCGTGTACAGACATTTCTCAAAAAATTCAAAATTTTGTAAAAAATGAACCCTTTCACCGATATTCACCAAATTCAGTATCAACCATCCTTTAATAATACTCTATTCATGTAAAAAAATTTAATCCGATATCTCAAATCTTCTGAAAGTTACAGCGTGTACAGACATTTCTCAAAAAATTCAAAATTTTGTAAAAAATGAACCCTTTCACCGATACTCACCAAATTCAGTACCAACCATCCTTTAATAATACTCTATTCATGTAAAAAAATTTAATCCGATATCTCAAATTTTCTGAAAGTTACAGCGTGTACAGACATTTCTCAAAAAATTCAAAATTTTGTAAAAAATGAACCCTTTCACCGATACTCACCAAATTCAATACCAACCATCCTTTAATAATTCTCTATTCATGTAAAAAAATTTAATCCGATATCTCAAATTTTCTGAAAGTTACAGCGTGTACAGACATTTCTCAAAAAATTCAAAATTTTGTAAAAAATGAACCCTTTCACCGATACTCACCAAATTCAATACCAACCATCCTTTAATAATACTCTATCCATGTAAAAAAAAAGGTTGTACAAAATATCGCGTACATACATACACACACACACACACGCGCACACACACACACACACACACACACACACACACACACACACACACACACACACACACACACACACACACACACACACACACACACACACACACACACACACACACACACACACACACACACACACACACACACACACACACACACACACACACACACACACACACACACACACACACACACACACACACACACACACACACACACACACACACACACACACACACACACACACACACACACACACACACACACACACACACACACACACACACACACACACACACACACACACACACACACACACACACACACACACACACACACACACACACACACACACACACACACACACACACACACACACACACACACACACACACACACACACACACACACACACACACACACACACACACACACACACACACACACACACACACACACACACACACACACACACACACACACACACACACACACACACACACACACACACACACACACACACACACACACACACACACACACACACACACACACACACACACACACACACACACACACACACACACACACACACACACACACACACACACACACACACACACACACACACACACACACACACACACACACACACACACACACACACACACACACACACACACACACACACACACACACACACACACACACACACACACACACACACACACACACACACACACACACACACACACACACACACACACACACACACACACACACACACACACACACACACACACACACACACACACACACACACACACACACACACACACACACACACACACACACACACACACACACACACACACACACACACACACACACACACACACACACACACACACACACACACACACACACACACACACACACACACACACACACACACACACACACACACACACACACACACACACACACACACACACACACACACACACACACACACACACACACACACACACACACACACACACACACACACACACACACACACACACACACACACACACACACACACACACACACACACACACACACACACACACACACACACACACACACACACACACACACACACACACACACACACACACACACACACACACACACACACACACACACACACACACACACACACACACACACACACACACACACACACACACACACACACACACACACACACACACACACACACACACACACACACACACACACACACACACACACACACACACACACACACACACACACACACACACACACACACACACACACACACACACACACACACACACACACACACACACACACACACACACACACACACACACACACACACACACACACACACACACACACACACACACACACACACACACACACACACACACACACACACACACACACACACACACACACACACACACACACACACACACACACACACACACACACACACACACACACACACACACACACACACACACACACACACACACACACACACACACACACACACACACACACACACACACACACACACACACACACACACACACACACACACACACACACACACACACACACACACACACACACACACACACACACACACACACACACACACACACACACACACACACACACACACACACACACACACACACACACACACACACACACACACACACACACACACACACACACACACACACACACACACACACACACACACACACACACACACACACACACACACACACACACACACACACACACACACACACACACACACACACACACACACACACACACACACACACACACACACACACACACACACACACACACACACACACACACACACACACACACACACACACACACACACACACACACACACACACACACACACACACACACACACACACACACACACACACACACACACACACACACACACACACACACACACACACACACACACACACACACACACACACACACACACACACACACACACACACACACACACACACACACACACACACACACACACACACACACACACACACACACACACACACACACACACACACACACACACACACACACACACACACACACACACACACACACACACACACACACACACACACACACACACACACACACACACACACACACACACACACACACACACACACACACACACACACACACACACACACACACACACACACACACACACACACACACACACACACACACACACACACACACACACACACACACACACACACACACACACACACACACACACACACACACACACACACACACACACACACACACACACACACACACACACACACACACACACACACACACACACACACACACACACACACACACACACACACACACACACACACACACACACACACACACACACACACACACACACACACACACACACACACACACACACACACACACACACACACACACACACACACACACACACACACACACACACACACACACACACACACACACACACACACACACACACACACACACACACACACACACACACACACACACACACACACACACACACACACACACACACACACACACACACACACACACACACACACACACACACACACACACACACACACACACACACACACACACACACACACACACACACACACACACACACACACACACACACACACACACACACACACACACACACACACACACACACACACACACACACACACACACACACACACACACACACACACACACACACACACACACACACACACACACACACACACACACACACACACACACACACACACACACACACACACACACACACACACACACACACACACACACACACACACACACACACACACACACACACACACACACACACACACACACACACACACACACACACACACACACACACACACACACACACACACACACACACACACACACACACACACACACACACACACACACACACACACACACACACACACACACACACACACACACACACACACACACACACACACACACACACACACACACACACACACACACACACACACACACACACACACACACACACACACACACACACACACACACACACACACACACACACACACACACACACACACACACACACACACACACACACACACACACACACACACACACACACACACACACACACACACACACACACACACACACACACACACACACACACACACACACACACACACACACACACACACACACACACACACACACACACACACACACACACACACACACACACACACACACACACACACACACACACACACACACACACACACACACACACACACACACACACACACACACACACACACACACACACACACACACACACACACACACACACACACACACACACACACACACACACACACACACACACACACACACACACACACACACACACACACACACACACACACACACACACACACACACACACACACACACACACACACACACACACACACACACACACACACACACACACACACACACACACACACACACACACACACACACACACACACACACACACACACACACACACACACACACACACACACACACACACACACACACACACACACACACACACACACACACACACACACACACACACACACACACACACACACACACACACACACACACACACACACACACACACACACACACACACACACACACACACACACACACACACACACACACACACACACACACACACACACACACACACACACACACACACACACACACACACACACACACACACACACACACACACACACACACACACACACACACACACACACACACACACACACACACACACACACACACACACACACACACACACACACACACACACACACACACACACACACACACACACACACACACACACACACACACACACACACACACACACACACACACACACACACACACACACACACACACACACACACACACACACACACACACACACACACACACACACACACACACACACACACACACACACACACACACACACACACACACACACACACACACACACACACACACACACACACACACACACACACACACACACACACACACACACACACACACACACACACACACACACACACACACACACACACACACACACACACACACACACACACACACACACACACACACACACACACACACACACACACACACACACACACACACACACACACACACACACACACACACACACACACACACACACACACACACACACACACACACACACACACACACACACACACACACACACACACACACACACACACACACACACACACACACACACACACACACACACACACACACACACACACACACACACACACACACACACACACACACACACACACACACACACACACACACACACACACACACACACACACACACACACACACACACACACACACACACACACACACACACACACACACACACACACACACACACACACACACACACACACACACACACACACACACACACACACACACACACACACACACACACACACACACACACACACACACACACACACACACACACACACACACACACACACACACACACACACACACACACACACACACACACACACACACACACACACACACACACACACACACACACACACACACACACACACACACACACACACACACACACACACACACACACACACACACACACACACACACACACACACACACACACACACACACACACACACACACACACACACACACACACACACACACACACACACACACACACACACACACACACACACACACACACACACACACACACACACACACACACACACACACACACACACACACACACACACACACACACACACACACACACACACACACACACACACACACACACACACACACACACACACACACACACACACACACACACACACACACACACACACACACACACACACACACACACACACACACACACACACACACACACACACACACACACACACACACACACACACACACACACACACACACACACACACACACACACACACACACACACACACACACACACACACACACACACACACACACACACACACACACACACACACACACACACACACACACACACACACACACACACACACACACACACACACACACACACACACACACACACACACACACACACACACACACACACACACACACACACACACACACACACACACACACACACACACACACACACACACACACACACACACACACACACACACACACACACACACACACACACACACACACACACACACACACACACACACACACACACACACACACACACACACACACACACATTTTATAAAAAATGAACCTTTTCATCGATTCTCACCAAATTCAATACCAACCAGCCTTGAATAATACTCTATCCATGTAAAAAAAAATTTAACCCGATATCTCAAAAATTGCGGAAGTTAGAGATTGTACAATATATTGCGTACATACATCATACACACATACACACATACATATATACATACATACATACAGACATTTTTTATAAATATGATTTTTCAACGTTTTGGAACATTTTAGACACATTGGCATAGAAAATTCGAAAAAAAATTTTGTCACGAAAACAAAGCTTCCTCTATGAGGAAGCAAAAGAAAAATATCTACACGCAAAACAGTTTATTATTGTAAATAATAGTTAGAGAATATATATTACAAAATTGAAACTAATTCATTTATCAGATGTATCAAAGCATTCATCTATTATAAATAAATTACATTTTACATTATTCGATAAATGCAATATATAAAATATAATAGAGAATAATATACAGCTTGTATAAAATATAATAGAGTAGAAGCTACTTGGATACTAATGTGTTTAAAAGCTATGAGAAAAGAATTTTTAATCCTTTCAGTGTATTAGAAAATATGTGACTACATATATATCCTATCTTGTGAAGTAACAGAATTTATGAATATGTATGAGCGCGAAAGATGTGCAACAAAAAACTTTACATCCCGAACCATTATATAAAATTTCGCGTTATGTGCTTTTTATGTTTTGCAAAATTTATAAAGTATCCCTATTTTACTTTAACTACGTGATAAAAATAGAATTTTATTTTATCATAATAAATTGCTTATATAAATGATTAACTGTATTCGTTTTATCTGCAAAATCCCTGAACAATATTTACCATTCTGTACTCGTACAGATTATTTCGTTTATTTAATATCTATTTACTTGGCAGATCGCGATGATTCTGATCAATATCTTAATCCTAAATGCATAATAAATAAAATTATTATTAAAAAATTTTAAGAATTGAAAATCATTATATATGATCCTATATGCATGTATGTAGTCTTACTTTCAAACGTTGTTACATCCCCTTTAAAATCTTCCTATTTTAGTTGAGGACTTTTACGATGGCCAAATTTATCGTTGAATTTTTTCAGAAACATGAAACACAACCTTGCAATTCCAAACCTGATACGTATAGATTATACTTCTCATTCCCAATCGCTAATTAATTACAGTGGTAGTCGTGTAGCAATCTTTTATCGCCGCACTATAAATGTTTCCTTCCAACTTAAGTAAACAAAGCTATAAGGTAGGATTCGCAATAATATATATACATGTCAAAATCATAAATATCGCGTTCAATTAAAAATTCTAGTACGTTCAACATTTTCTCGAATTGATTCTACAAACTTTTTGAAGTGTTATTTTTTAATATTTTTAAGTTTATTCTTTATCTACAATTTTATAACGTCTCTCTCTGTCATTTTCTCTCCCTTTAGAAAAATTATTATTACAATTTATCTTGTAATTATAATTCTTTTTCATTAAAAATTTTTCTTATGATTGCAATAATTTTTATAAATTCTTTTATTGAATTATAATATTCTTCGTGTCTTATTTTAAAGAAAAATCTCGTCGTAAAGGATTGAACAGAGGAAGAGAGTCTCAAAACAATGACACACCTCATTAAATTACCTCGAGGTTCGTAAATCAACACATGGACGATGGCGTCAAGCCGCGATACCTTCCATTAAGGGAGAGTCGGTGGCTTTCATTGCATTATCTCCCGCGTAGCGTTAATCGAAGAGAGATTATTGGTATGCCGTCCATTCGTTTTCAATTACAGCGCGCTGCACAAAAGCCCGAATAAATTTGATTAAAAGGAAAAAGAAAAAAAACCTCACCCGAATAGAGATTAAAACAAAATTTCAATCTATATATCCGTTATGTACAGCAGCTAATGTTTTCTTTTTTTACATATGCAGTTCTTACTCAACGAAAATATAACAGAATATTTATTATTTATATGTGTGTGGCATCGATATTTTAAACAAAACATTTCACGATTTTTAAAAATGTGTTCCAGAAAATTATACATTTATTTATTAATCATTTATTACATATCATTTAAATATCAATAAGTGTAATAATTTTAGATTATATGTTGTATTCACAGACTCTCTCTTGCTTGGCGGTTTATATACAGCAGCGCGAGTCAGCAGCTTAGTTACATTTATACTTAATCAGCTTGTGTGATCAATATCCGCGCCATCGGTGAATAGGCGAATCATCATTATTTCGGAAGAGAGAGAGAGAGAGAGAGAGAGAGAGAGAGAGAAAGATATTGGTCGTGGATATTCGGTATGCATTAAACATGGGAATGCATTTCTGCGGTGTTATGCACGATAAATTTCAACGTAACTAGCTCTGATTGCCATCAACGTGCCAACAGCACGCGGCTATAGTGCCCCAGAGCTTTACGTATCTATTAATTAATAATTTGCGTTATGAAGTTGTTGCGCGCGCAATGACAATGTGTATGTGCGTGTGTATATATGTGTGTGTATATGTCGTCTTGAGGCGCATGTAGAAGGTTTTAGCCACGGAATGCCACCGCGGCGACCTGTACCAGGATCAGTATACTCACTAAACTACACGTCGGTTATTATTACTTAATTTATTGCCTGTTCATGACTCACGTTATATCCACATCAATAAAAAAAATCCATATATTTACCTTAAATATATCGTCACCGGTGCTTACTTTCCGTTCTAAAGCTAAACTGTGTATGTATTACGTACATAAATATATTAATTTTAAGGGGACATATCCGTTTGAACCTTCGAAAAATAAGTACATTTTCTAGATTTTTTGCAGTGCAACAATTTGATAAAAACTTTTTTTTTCACAATATTAATACAATATTATTAAGCACGTAATTAAAAATTGTCAGCTTAAAAAAAAATTTTTTATAAAAGTTATGCCAATAATGTGTATGTGCGTGTGTATATATGTGTGTGTATATGTCGTCTTGAGGCGCATGTAGAAGGTTTTAGCCACGGAATGCCACCGCGGCGACCTGTACCAGGATCAGTATACTCACTAAACTACACGTCGGTTATTATTACTTAATTTATTGCCTGTTCATGACTCACGTTATATCCACATCAATAAAAAAAATCCATATATTTACCTTAAATATATCGTCACCGGTGCTTACTTTCCGTTCTAAAGCTAAACTGTGTATGTATTACGTACATAAATATATTAATTTTAAGGGGACATATCCGTTTGAACCTTCGAAAAATAAGTACATTTTCTAGATTTTTTGCAGTGCAACAATTTGATAAAAACTTTTTTTTTTTTACAATATTAATACAATATTATTAAGCACTTAAATAAAAATTGTCAGCTTAAAAAAAAATTTTTTATAAAAGTTATGCCAATATTTGCAGATTTATGTCTTTATGCACGGTGTGCATGAAAACTCGAGTTACGTTCAATGGATTGACTTCAAATTTTGCATACGAGTTCCTAATAAGATTCCGCATCTGCTAATGAAACCTTTTTTTAATCCAATTCTCTATTTTTTTGTTATAAACAAAAAAAGATGGACTTTTTTCAAAAAAGAAAAAAAATGAAACTTTTTCTCAACACGCCATTTTTTATTTATTAAAATTTTGAAAAAAAAACGCTTGGATAGCAGATAGCTATTAATAAATTTAATAAAAAAATGTATGTGTTTTGTTACGTACATAAATATATTAATTTTAAGGGGACATATCCGTTTGAACCTTCGAAAAATAAGTACATTTTCTAGATTTTTTGCAGTGCAACAATTTGATAAAAACTTTTTTTTTCACAATATTAATACAATATTATTAAGCACGTAATTAAAAATTGTCAGCTTAAAAAAAAATTTTTTATAAAAGTTATGCCAATATTTGCAGATTTATGTCTTTATGCACGGTGTGCATGAAAACTCGAGTTACGTTCAATGGATTGACTTCAAATTTTGCATACGAGTTCCTAATAAGATTCCGCATCTGCTAATGAAACCTTTTTTTAATCCAATTCTCTATTTTTTTGTTATAAACAAAAAAAGATGGACTTTTTTCAAAAAAAAAAAAATGAAACTTTTTCTCAACACGCCATTTTTTATTTTTTAAAATTTTGAAAAAAAACGCTTGGATAGCAGATAGCTATTAATAAATTTAATAAAAAAATGTATGTGTTTTGTATTTCGGATATGATCTACGAACGTTTTCATGCCGTGCAGCCATCTAAAATTTGGAGGAGCTCTGTAAATATTCCCATAACATTAAAAAAAAATTTTTTTCTAAGCTGAAAATTTTTATTTAAGTAGTTAATAATATTGTATCAATATTGTAAAAAAATTAAAAAATTTCATCAAGTCGTCGCTCTGCAAAAAAATCTAGGAAATATGCTCATTTTTTCAAACGAGTATCCCCCTTCAGATTAGCTAAGAGCACGTAATGTAAAAGATTCGAATTATTTATTTTTCATTATCACATCCGCTATATCTACTATTTATTTATCGCCATCTTGTTTATAGAATTGATAATATCCTTTCTCGCGATGAGTATCTGTCTTAGTCCCGTTCAAATCGAAATCAGATCCGATCCGATATACACTCGACGTCCATAATATCGAAGTGCTTTCGCTTCGGAAATGATGAGGGATATTCGGGTATAATGGAGTGAATCCGCCGTTTTTTTCTTTTCTACAGCGATGACGTTACGTCATTCACGCAAACGCTGACTCACGGACGCGAGTCAGACATGCTTTTAATGGACTTTTCTACTTAGAGGCCAATAAAATGCAACTGATATCTTCCATTTTTCCGGTAAAGCCGTAGCCTTCGGACGTTAAAACAAGAAAACGCAGGTGTAAATGAAGACGGAGGGTGAAAAAAGCAAGTGACATCGAAATTTAGAGAGAATTCTAAACTTATCACATTATCGTATATAAAAATAATGAAAAAATAATCGCGTGACACGTACATTTTTGAAAGATAATCTGATTTTGACGAGATACCTAAAAAGAAATATTTAGAAATACACACTTAGATTAGAGATGAAACGATAAACATCGAAACACGTTGCATGTAGATTGCATGATCGGTCGATCAAGTTGTACATAGCTAATTGAATATTCGATGCGATAATATTATTCTCACGCGACATGATACACGATATACACAGTTCAACAGTTATTAGCTACTTTACATATATGAATGAATTTTACAAGAATTTATTAGGAATAAAAAATTAAGATGTGAAATAAGATATCGCTTCTTTCCTCCCAGAATTTCCGCGTCAGTTTTACTTTTATGCTAAGTAACCTGTTTGAATCGCCTCCGACGATGTGTGAAATTGTTTTCGTGCGCTAAAGCATTTCTGCTTTTTTTTCTTTTTCGAGAGGAAGAGAAAGAGATTTCAAGAAAAATCGCGGAAATACGGCAAACGATTCCGGACCAATTAATGCTTCTGCGATCCCGAGAGGAAGTTAATTGAGACGAATGGTGGACGGCGAAGAGAATCGAAGCTCGCTGTAAACTCCACTCCCGGTTTGGTATGGATCGATGAAACGCATTAAAAAGATTTAGATTACGGATGGATGGTCCACCGAAATACTGACGCCACCGCGTCGAGCCACTCTCTTTCCAGCTCGAGATAAATTTCGAAAGCAAACGTGGAGAATTCGAAGAATTAAAGAAGTAACGACGACGGCGTAAAAGCTCTTTGAAATGTCCGTTGCCTTCGAGGCAACGCGCCGCACTGCCGCGACGGACGATTTTCGCAAGCAATTGCGATGACAAAGGAGAATCCAATCCGTGATTTATTAATCTATTCCCCGCGAAATGCCCGATATCGATTCTGCTTTCCGGAAGAAAAGAACATGTTAGAAAAAATAAATATGTTTAACGTTATAGACGACAAAAATGGAAGAAAGTCTTTCAAAAATCGGACGAAGTCGATCTCCTATATATTTTAGGCGATAGAGATATTATCATGGTGTGTCGTAAAAAACTGCAAATTGTGTTAGAGACTTACACATTGCTTCCTTATCATTTTATTTTGTTCACAAAGTTTAAGTTTCTTAAAGCAAGCGACTTTTCCAATTTTGGCTTCCTCATAGAGGAAGATATCTCAAAATTTGCGAAAGTTACAGCGTGTACAGATATTTCTTGAAAAATTCAAAATAAATTATAAAAGTGACCCTTTCACCGATCTTCACCAAATTCGATACCAACCATCCTTTAATAATATTCTATCCATGTAAAAAAATTTAACTCGATATTTAAAAATTTGCAAAAGTTAGAGCGTGTACAAACATTTGTCAAAAAATTCAGAATTTTATAAAAAATTAACCCTTTCAACGATCCTCATCAAATTCAATACCAACCATCCTTTAATGATACTCTATATATGTAAAAAAAATTTAACCTACTATCCAAAAATTTGCGAAAGTTACAGCGTGTACATATTTCTTGAAAAATTCAAAATAAATTATAAAAAGTGAACCCCCTTTCACCGATCCTCACCAAATTCAATACCAACCATCTTTTAATGATACTCTATTTACGTAAAAAAATTTAACTCAATATTTAAAAATTTGCAAAAGTTAAAGCGTGTATAAACATTTCACAAAAAATTCAGAATTTTATAAAAAATAAACCCTTTCACCGATCCTCACCAAATTCAATACCAACCATCCTTTAATGATACTCTATTTATGTAAAAAAAATTTAACCCAATATCTAAAAATTTGCAAAAATTGGAGCAAGCACAAACATTCCTTAAAAAATTCAAAATTTTATAAAAAATAAACCTTTTCACTGATTCTCACCAAATTCAATACCAACCATCCTTTAATAGATACTCTATTCATTTTTAAAAATTTAGCTCGATATCTCAAAAATTGCGGAAGTTAGAGGTCGTACAATGTATATTCCTTACATACATACATACAAACATACATACATACAGATATTTTTAAAAAATATAATTTTTCGACCTTTTGAAACATTCTAAACACATTGGCATAGAAAACTGGAAAAAAATGTTGTTACGAAAACAAAGCTTCCTCTATGAGAAAGCAAAAATGATTTTTATCTCTCGTTTTTCTTTTATTTCAAGTTCAAGCGAAAAAGATATACATTATCTCGCCAATGCAATTCGCTTTTGCTACGCGAAATACTCTACGCGCTCGCAAGAGATAAATCTTGACCTCGTAATTGCTTCGACATAGAAATAATGTGCGTGAATATCCATCCGGCGGCCCCGAGAAAATGGCAGAACATGATACCAATCCATTAGTAAATGCTGTACGATAAAAGTATCCGACGTAGCCGCTAGCTAGATTTTCTTGCTTTCCTCTCTCGCCATTACTCAACATTACACGGCATGCATAAAGTGGGAAAGAGCGTCTTCCAGAATTTTCCGTGGCAGTCGTATTCACCGCGGAGAAAAATTCTCGTGCTACATTTTCAAACACTAATCCGTATTCGCGAGTACGAGTCACTGATTCTACAACGACGACGTTCGAAGTAACCTTCTTGTAAATCAGAAAATAAATTCATAGCCGGCGATAGCCCGCTATCGATTGCCCCATTCAAATCTTAGACACGCGTATCTCGCTAATAAATTGCAGTTTTCTTCTAATCAGATGGATTGCGAAGCTCCTCCGTTAAGAGCATCTCGCAAGATTTCTTTGGCACATAATTACGTAAGGAAAAATGTTTTAAGATAAGAATTTTATAGAGGATATTATCCAAATGTGTGTATTCTCTAATATATACAAACATAATATAATATATATCAAAGTTTAATATGTGTATAAGATTTTGCACGGGCTTTGGGATATTTACCCAAAATTATTTACTTAAAAAAGAATGAAAAAGAGATAGCATTATCTATCTTAATCATCTCACGCGCGTGACAGAAAATCTATAATAAATAAATAAAATATAAAAAGAAAAAATACGCCAGCGTTACATCTTCAATTTCAATGTATTTTTTTCGAATGATACGTATTTTATTTTGACAATAACCGTATATTGGGATTTTTAGCAGTACGTTCGCGAATTTGTTGTTACGACGATATGTCACATATTGAATTTCACAGGAACCGTATACTTCACGCATTTTAAGCCCACGCCAAGGCAACCATGCAACGCTACAAGATTTAAAATGCGAACACGACCGTGCATCGCGTTATTGGGAAAAATCGTGCGATGTTTTGGCCGGCGATCCCGGCGAGTCTGTTCGTAATTTTGTAAAATGTCGCGTTATATCATGACACGTAAACACATGCGACAAATTACAACGATATTCTCTCAGTCCCCCAGGGAAAATATATATTATCAGATAGTTGAATAACTTGTCGTAGTTTCCCCTAGTAAATTTCTCTGGTACTTAACGAGGAAAATTCATTACGTGGAAATATTCAGCGTACGGAAATGTGCTTCATTAAACAAAATGTTAAGTTCCGTTAGTCACGTAAATCGCCGACTTTACGTTCCTAACGTTAATGCAGTCAATCTGATAATTTACAGAGACGTAAAGTGATTTTAAACAAGCGTAAAATATATAAACTTGCCTGAATAAATGCTTGATCAGACTACCTTTCTTTTATTATTATGACTGTTCTTGAGTGGTATAACGTCATTTGAACTTTGAACTTTGGAAAATGCTTTGTACATTCGAAAATAAATCGAATTAACGAGTTAAGACAGACCATTTCACGTAAACGTAATTTTATTGCAAATAAACATTAAATATTCGACTGATAATTCGCACGAGAACGTCATCGGAGAAGAGCCATAATAATTTAAAATGTACTTTTATATTATTCTACCCCAATTTTGATAAAAAAGGACATGCCTCAATAGAATTGTATGTATACTTCGTATGTATTTTATCAGCTTGCATCGAGACATGGCTTTATCAAGACATACAATGTGGTGCGATCTTACAAAAGAAAAGAAATTTCTCTTTTCTTACAATATTGAATATTACATGTCTTAGGAGATTATAAAATAGCTTATTAATTTTATCTAACTTATATATTATAGAGAATAGTATTATTATATGTTTTCTTCGAGGAAAATGTAATATCCTGTATTATAATTAAAGACTCTCTATGATAAAATAAAAGAAAAGAAAATATATAAAGGAGAGATATATCATGAATGAAAGGAGAGAGAGAGAAAAAAACTTAAAAATTAAATTAAAAAAATTAGATATAAAACGTTGAACAAAAATTAAAAAATGATAAAGATATTGTGTGTTTTTTGTGATTCTCTTGCAAAATCGATTTGGACATTCTAAAAGGATGGATCGATTGAAAGAAGTTTAATTTCTTAACCGCAATTAAAAGAGATCACACGGTAGAGCCATATACATAACGCCCACGTGAAATTGCCACGCGCGAAAGGCCAGATAGTGTTAACCCTTTTCGTCGTTATCGCGAGAAACGTAATCAATTTCATTGTTCCAACGATCGGGTTATCCATCGCGATAATACACGATGAGCGATGCAACATACCAATTCACACATAGCTATGTCAGATCACTATGATATTGCGCTAAGTGAATTGCGTTTCTGACAATATTACCGTTGTATGTACGTAACATTGAACGTTGACGTTTAGCATTATAAATACATGTAATAATAATTAATATAACTTTTCTTAATATTGCAAATAATAAAATAAAAAAATTTTATAACATAAATTTTCTTTCTGTTGGCGCAATTTTTTATATAATTATTTTTGTAGAATATATTTGTACTACTTTTTTTGTTAAAATATTTTTAAGTTTTTATTTTCAATAATTTATAATAACATTATTTTGTACAGATTAAATTAAAGTAATACTGTTTTATAAATGCATATAACAGTTTTTCACAACTGGCGCCTGTACCTGGCGCCTTTTTTTACCTTTTTTTTAAAAAGGTAATAAACATCGTCAACGCAAATTGAGATACACATCAATCGTTTTTGTCGCGTATTTTGAATTTTATAGTCGCAGCAAATGACAAAGACCTGTGGCAATTTCCTTTAAAAAACTTGAATATTACATCTGCGAGAAAAATTAACAAAATATTTCCACAACAAAAGACGTGCAAACTTTAAACTATAAAATAAATATTATATCGTTTATTATGATATTGAATTCGTCGGTAATAATTGTGATAGCTTCGCAGAAATTTATTAAATTGAATAAAACTTTTTTATATACACGCAACTTTTCTCCAAGAATTGTACCGAATGTATCATCAAATCGATTTGCGAGACCGCTATATCGTAATCTCGCTCGCCGATAAGACTCGCGCTCGAGTCTTATCGGTCGCTGATTGTTAAAGAACGCCGGATATGAACGACGAGCTTACCTTCTCTTCAAAAAACGATTACGCATCGTGGCGATCGTGTCGGATGGTCGACAGCAAGTAAGGTCAGACCGATCTTACTTAATCTTGATTCGCACGCGAGTAACCCTCGCGACCGAAGTTAGATCGGGTCAAGGTGCAGCAAAAGCGAATAGACTTGCATGCGCTTGCAGTTGGTTATAACAACAATAGAGTTTTTGCGACCGCGACTTGTATAGTATTTAATTCTTCATGATACTATATCGAGATGAACTTGACACGATAATACGCGATAGTTTTACAAACAACTCGCTCGATTAAGAATCACTCTTGTAAAATAAAAAAGAAAAATTTTTCGTAAAATATCCCATATTACGCGTAAATAAAAATTCTTGAATCCGCGAACAACTATAAATTTTGTTACTCGAGCTCTCATTCGCGCGCGGTAAATTATTCACATCATCGAGCGTGTAAATTTTTTATAAACACTTACGCGATGCATCGAGAATAAACTCACACGCGCATCGAAATGTATATATGTAATGTAAAAAAAAATATTAATTTTGTACGCACAGCTGGTTTCTAGCCCTGTGATAAAATTGCAGATTGCTAATATTACAATAAAACACGAGCCAATTTGAAAAGATAAATCTTCCACTGGAGATTTTGTATGAACCTTTGTAAAACGTGAATTGATGTAATGTCACCACGCGGAAACAGGAGCCAATTAAAAAACATCCGATAGCATCAATCAATTAATTGACATCGTTCTCGGAAGTGTTTATTCGGGTGTTATCATCAAATACGTGTCGATATTACTGAATTCTATTTAAGTATATATTGAGTTTGTATCTCTAAATGTCAAAAAGTACAATAATATTTTTCACATTATTTCAGGCTCATTACTTCGTTTTGACACGCATTTGTCTAATTATGTATCCGACGAATCGACCTTTCTTTCTCGTACAAGGATTTTCTGAAAATCATTGTGACGCAAAGACACGAAAGGCGATTCTGTAAGAAATGTCTAAGTGGTTTATTATCGCGCTCAACAAACGCAATGCGTCAAAATTATATTTTCAATTAGCATAATACGAGCTCTGTAAAAGGTCGTGTTATTACATATGCCATATGCTATATGATTGCACAAAGCAAAACGCATTAACACGCAAAACATCACTCAAAAAAATGTCTTGCTGATATAGGTAGATTTCTAGGTGTCACAACAAAAATTTATCGCTATTTTTTGTATCTGTTAGAATATTGTCTGTTACATATAGAATTTATAGCAGCAACATTCTAATAATATCTTCTAGAAAATTTAGGTCCCATTGCCAAATGTTAATCACTGCATTGGATAAATATGAGTTTCGATACTACAGAACGATCTTTGTGAGAAATATAACTGCCAATTATAACTGCAGCATCGAAAAATTGAGAAAAATTGTTTAAAAGAGCTAGATAGATTGAGCGCGTTATACAAATATGTTAGACGTGAGGATTATATATTCATTTGTTTCTTGCCGCTAATTTTTTCTGTCTACCACAGCCAAACTTTATAACAAGTATGATTGGCCTTAACATGGATAGGCGCCACAGAAAAACATTCTTTCTAAATTTCACAAACAGTTCAGATATAAATTCTGTCTCTGTCACTTAGATTGATTAAATGCGAAACATATGCGATATCACAGTATTTGCTAATCATTTATGTACCTCAGTTAATTTTGCGCACCCAGAAAATTTTTGCTGTAGTTGCAATACCACTTTTTTGAGTGATTGCAATTTATTACATATTCCTAGGAAAAATTAATATATTAGCAATATAAAAGAATTTTTTTTCCTTAGAAAATCATTTTTTATACGGCATTTTTTATATGGCAAAAATTATATACCTTATATATGTATAATAATAAAGACAATACTTAATGTTATAGCAGATATATTATATGTATAAAATATGATATAGCATAATATATATTGTTTAACTTGCGTGAAAAGTGGCTATATATATTCTTTGCATGATTTTCGTTGCCTAAAACGTGGAAATAAAAGGAAGAAATATTACACACGCACATTAGGGCGATAGTAGGTTGTATATATTTGATAAGGATTAAGTTCTCCGCAAGATTATAGAATTAACCGTCATTTCTGCCAGATTATTTCATTATATATTATACATAATGTATGTGTATGAATAAATGAATTTCTAATAATCTTTCATTGCTGTAATAAATTGTTTTATATAATTTCCTGACCTCAATATTACTGATCTACAAAAAAAAATATAATTTCTTCTACATAAGACCAGTTCAAAACAGATTTCTTTGTTAGAAAACGTTTAATTTTATCATATCAGACGAATAAATAATTGTAATCATACAAAAGTCTTTAAAATTTCAGTGAAAATATTACATATTTTCCTTTCATTTGCTTTTGCGAATAAAAAATAAATTCACATATTTTCTTATAATTCATGCATAAAGAAAAGATGATAACGACCGATTCTCTTAAAGGCTCTCTTTCATGGCAATAGAACAAAATCAAAATCTCTTCGCGATTAAAAATTTCGATACGATTATTTCTTACTTCGCCCGCTTTTTCTTATAGTTCTATAGAACACTGGACGCCGACACAATTTTCCATTACGCAAAGCGAAAAAGCTGGAAAATAAGAAAGTATTAAGTATTGGCGAGGTCGATCACGTAGCAACCGAAAATGCTTCCACTTCCTCCTTTGTTGCCGGCGCGTTATTACGACGACAGAGTCCCATACATCTGCGGATTGCATCGAGGAATCGAGGCGATGTCCCAATTCGCGAAGCACAGCTCTCTCTCTCTCTCTCTTCTCTACGAAGGGAAAGATGGAAAATGCTTGTGCTCGATTTAATATATCGTGATCATAAAAAGGGTATAGAAACGCGCGGGCGTCGTATCGCCATCGACGTGACAATACGAAATAAATGCGCGCGATGGAATTCGGGAGAATCGCGCTCGCTCTACACGAAGCACAAGAATCATCGGGTCAAAGAAGCTGTCATTATATCCTGGAATCGTTCGAAGATAATTTAAATCGAGTCCGCAATCCGCGGACACACTTGTCAATTCTAAATATAAAATTGTACTCAAAGCGAATCTTACTGGATTGTCGTTAATTGTAAAACAATCCCCTTTATAAATACGTATCAGTATATACAAAGTATCCGTTCATAAATGTCCGAGCAAATATCTCACAACTAATTGAAGTTACAAAAAAGTTTAATAAGAGAAATTAGTACAGTTTTTAGTCTGCAATAAAGCACATGTAAAAAATTTTTTTTACTCGTAACCTTTTTAAGTTATGAAGATCATTACCGTTTTTTTTTTTTTAATGGAACCCCCTATTTTTTATTGCATATTTTTATAGCCCTTTTTGAAACCATCTCAAAATACTATAATAAAGTATTTTTTTTCATTAAGTATTTTTCGAGTTTTTTATATCTTAATCTGTGGCATATTTTGATATAAAATACATATTTTATATCATCATATATATTAATGAAAAAATACTTTATTATAGTGTTTTGAAAAGATCTCAAGAATGGCTATAAGAATATACAATAAAAAATAGGAGGTTTCATTTAAAAAAACGATGGTGACCTTCATAACTTAAAAAGGTTACAAATAAAAATTTTTTTTTTACATGCGCTTTATTGCAAACTGAAAACTGTGTTAATTTCTCTTATTAAACTTTTTTGTAACTTCAATCAGTTGTGAGATATATGCTCGGACATTTATGCACGAACACTGTATAAGTAGAAAGACTCAATAATAAACTCCTCTTTCTACTAAAATCGTTTTAAAAAAAAATTAATGGATGGAGGAAATTTTGCCTTGCTAGATAACGGCTCCGCGCAATTTGAAGGATAAAATCTCCCGCGAACTAATTTGTCTACAACGATCTCTCACTAATAAGCTCGAGCAGAGCCCGCTTCTCTCAGTACTCATACATTCATGCAAGTCGGTTGGCGAAAAGCTCGACAAATTTACTCATTTCGTCTCGACACGGCAAACCGCGATTTACCCATTTTTATTCACGGTCCAGACGCATCTGCGACACCGAGTTTGCATGACATGAATCGCGATTAATTTGCTCGTAGGGGGAGAAAGGGCAGGACGAAGGTGGGAGCACTTCTGCGCTCGTGAAAAATTAATCTGCTTATTTATTAAACTTCCGGCGTGAATATATATATACTTATACACATATACGACTGTACGGGAGCGACTGCCGTATCTTTGGAAATGCAAATTTCATGTTCTTCCGGGAGCAACGCAGTCGCAGAAAGACCGCTTGCGAAACATCGCAACTATTACAATCCCGGAGTCTCCTCTTGCGATTAAAAATTAATGCCGAGAATACATGTTTTACTTTCGAGACTAATTATATAGCAATTTTAACTAATTATATAGCAATTATATTTTCATTATTACATTATTACATAAAAAAAATTATTCTAACAATATTATTATTAATAATGTTTTTCAGCTTTTAATAACCAATTGTCATTTTCTTTTAAATGACAGTTAGTTATTTTCAACTAAAAAATCTATTAAAAATCTGGATTTATGTTATAAAGACACGAAGCTTCCATATGTAAAACGTTAGATAAAAATATAATGTCTCTCCTCTCTCCAGTTATATCTACGTAAAATACTTTGAAATCTGCTTTTAGCAATGATAAGCAACAAAAAGAATACGCGCTACAAACAAGTACCGCTGAAACTTTATCGAGCACAATATACGAGCAGTCCGTTCCCCAGGTAAATATTCATTTCCCAGCTTTATTGTGACCAAATTTAATTAAGTTATATCATAAATGGCGGGAGTATATATATATATTGTACAGTCGGGAGATGAGTTTGTAAAGTATATCTTTGATGGTACGATTCGTGCCTCTCGTCGAAAAGGAGGTCGTCGGATAAAGACGAAGATTCGAAAACGTCTATCTGCAGTATACCTCTTCTTAAATGGGTATACAAAGTTCCATCAAAGATATTAAAGACTGTAAATGACAACTATTACAATATGTACACTGAAAAAAAAAATTATTAACTTGACTAGATCCGTTCAAATAATTACCATTTTTTAAATTGAAATATTTAAGTATTAAGTCAAATATATGTTAGATTTAATATGTCGTATTTGACTTAAAGATATAAATATTTCAATTTAAATAATGGTAATTAGTTGAACGGATTTAGTCAAGTTAACAATTTTTTTTTTCAGTGTATGCAAAAAATCTTATAATAATTTAAAAATCTGATATAATTAGTGTAATTACATACCTTTCTGTAAGAATTGGAGAAATTAATTTCCTAGTTTGGTAAATTAAAAATTTAAAGAATAATTTTCTCAATTTCTAAAAAAGGGGAATCGGAGACTATTAAAGTCTTTGGAGTATCTTTAATTACGACCATCGACTCATTTTTTTTCTATATAATTAGTAATGTTACGAATATTTCCATGCCCTTCGTGCCGCTCGATCTTCATCGACTCGAACATATCGCGGGAATCTAAATTCATCGCTCGTTTCGCTACGAGGATTACCATCTCACGCGACTACTATTCTCTCGCAAAGACTTTTCCCAAAGGCACTTCGGAGCTTTATCGAGGGTGGTACGCAGCAGCCCCTCTCTCCCGCCAAAGCATACCTGTCGTCGGAAAACTGCAACGATTACGAGGGATAATTTATCGCCGGGACGCGGATGGATCGCGTGCTGTCGCTCGTCTTAATGCGCGTCGGGGGCGCGGAATTCCCCTCGTCAACGTCGACCCCCGTCAAGGCTGCCACGGCGAACCTTGTACGAGGATCGCGAAGGGCTGATAAGGCGTGGTCGAAATCACGCGTAGCGATCCGTGTGTGCTCAACTGTGGCGTGATACAGCGTCGCTGCCGGTTGCCTACAACTAACTTGTTACAACTAATGTAATTACGGCACGCGCTGCTGAGATCGCGAATGGGGATAGGCTGTTCCTTCAGGGTCATTGCGACCTTCGGAAAAACTCTTTTGATAGGGATACTAAATTAACGTGCGCGCGTGTCTATTTTCAAAGTCTACTTACTGTTATATATTTTATCGTGCGTTATATCTTATCACTATATCTCTACTAATTATCATTTTAAGTACAGGATATTTGGAAAAGGGTATTTAAATATTTTTAGTTCGTTTCTTTGATTAAGAAGAGATTTAATATGTGTCCGGATTTGATGACTCTCCTCCTATAAATGTCTTCGCATTTTGAGGAATTTTGAAAATATGTGGTGAAAAAATTGCACGTTAATCTTCAAATTGAATATGAATATCTTTTCGCAGTTATTTGTCATTAAATTCGGGATCCACGTGCACATCTGCTTTAATAATGAATCCGATCATGATCCCCTGCGGTTTTAGAGTTGTAGGGTCGAGTCTGAAAATACGACAAATGCATATTTCAACGTATAGTCGCCGTACTTTGTCTCCATTATAATGTACGCGAGCAAAGTTTGCAACAGTATTATATTTCATGCCTCAGCCTTTTCTTCCGTAAATTTTCAAACTGTAATTGCCAATTATCTTTCTCTCGCTTATCTTTTTTCAAAAAAATTTAGAAAGATTCACACAAAGAATTGCATATTTTACGAAACTGCGGGATTAAAAGGCGAGGGCACTACAAGTTTAGAGATCGGTATTTTTTAAAGAATCGTGCACTTTGTTTTTTTCATCAGAAAAAGTACGGACGACGGGACGTTGAAAATTTCAAAGGGAATGCTCTAGACGAATTTTACGGCGCGACTATAGCGATGGTTTTATGCACGCGTCCGTCGCCTACTTCGAGATTTCGCGAGTTATCGCAACGAGTTCAAGGAGAGAGTAGAAGGAAACGATCTCGATTTACGTTCGCTGCGGAGACACTGCGGTATTGCGTGTTGCATTGTTGAAAAAAAAAATGACACATGATGTCGGACGAAACGACGATTCGTGAAGCAAA
This sequence comes from Formica exsecta, assembly GCF_003651465.1. Classification (NCBI taxonomy): domain Eukaryota; kingdom Metazoa; phylum Arthropoda; class Insecta; order Hymenoptera; family Formicidae; genus Formica; species Formica exsecta. The sequence goes on along the minus strand of NW_021849640.1, from coordinate 93,351 downwards.
TTTCTGTACAAGTTTGTTAACATCATCACGTATGCACTAAAGTTCGCGCACGGAGACTAAACCTTCCTTTACGGTAAGCGTGTGTAACACCTTGTAGAACTTTCAAGTAACCTCATTTGGCGCTAAACTGTGTGCGATGAAAGCAGGAGTCTAAGTATCGTAGAAAGGTTTCAAGCGCGAAGAGAATTTAGACTCCAACCTTTTTCCTTTGAAATATTTCTCTTTCTTCCTCGCTGTTTCTTAGTCGATCCCAAAATTTGTTACGGTCATCTAGTTTAATGTACACATTTAAAATTAATTAATAATTGTCGCTAATTGTAAAAGTCATATTTTAGAAGTTATATTTCAAAACATATATATACACATTACATATATTTAAAAAAATGTGAAGTGTTTATATGTGTATTTTATAAAAATTTTCACATTTTGAAGCTAATTATTTTTATTTTTAAATCTAATTTATATATATATAATATAAATT
>NW_021849640.1:79198-92769 GCF_003651465.1 Formica exsecta | reverse complement strand
TAAATAAGCAGATAAAAAAAATGAAAATAATTAGTTTTAAAATTTCAGCGCGTTATTTACATAAATTGTTACATTCTCTATTTTTAATGATTGCTATTCGGACAGAATTCCAATAGAACGCAAATTTTTGCGAGAGACTCGACGGAACACGATATTCCTTTTAGATCGCGCGCATCTTGCTGTTTATATTCCATCAATATCAACTCAGACTCTCGTCAAACATCGCTTCCACTTTCAACCTCTCTCTCACTTCTTTTAATTCACCCTCCACTGGACTATCATCCGCACCCCCACGGAATCAAAAATAGTACGGTCCATAGAAGAAAAATTTATGTCAAGTTGGAACATGATCGTTCCGACGACGATGCCAATAGGGTGACAACATCGATGAGCTATTGTCTGCATTCTTGCTTCCCTTTTTCTTTTCCCTTAGAATAAGTTACAAAAAAAATTTTACGATCCCCAAAATCGACGTTGTTTTTTATACCCAAATTTATATTCCTAACAGATAAATTTTTATTGAGAAAAAATTTCTATAAATATATAAAAGCTTTCTGAAATATTATTTCATGATTAATTATTTGAATGAGATATTATAAATATGCAATATATTTGCGTATATTTAATTATATTACATAAAATACTATTGTATTAATAATTAAAAATTTTATTAATATTTCTGTATCTGAGTGATTTTAATGATAATATCTCGGAATAAATTTATCATGATTACAATTTTTTTTTACAATGTATCTTTGTTTTATGCTTATTTTATTATGTGAAAGTAATGATTATCACAAAATTGTATTCAGTTAATTCTATTTTTTCTTCTATCGATTGCATTGTACGAAATTCAGGGAAAATAATTTGCAAACTATTGAAAATATTTCGCGACATTAAACGTGTCCGGAAAATGCGATTCGGCAAAGTTAAAATGAAGTCGGAAAATTATATACATGCATTTTTTACATCGCCTTCGTATATGTTAACTACAAGCTAATTCTATACATTTTCAGTGTCATTATTTTTGAATATCTGCAGAACAAAATGTTTATGTTGGCAAATTTTTGCAAACACGGTTAATTGGTTTCCAGCACGGCACTTTTTACGATACATGCTTACAAAATTAATTTTACTGTTCAAAGACCACGCCATAAAAATGCACATAAAAAATTATGTATATACAAATTTTAATATCATTTTTAATATTAATATTCTTAATATTAAATCCCAATTTTTGAAGAGACACGTTGGTACATAAGTCTTAAAATAGATGATTGAAAAAGGTCATCGGATCAATAGAAATTGAGCAAAGTTGCTAACTTTATTTATTATTGAGTTCCTCCTGCTTTGTAAGAGAGGTCAAGAGAGTTTTCACATGGAAAAAAGAAAGTTTAATAAGTTATAAGAGAAGCTTTTCGTGTTATGTCATGTTCAAATTTGCACAAAATAAAGAAATCGTTAAAACGATAAAAATGTTGAATTTAATTTCGTATATATATTTTTTACAATCACTGATTTTATATTTCAAATAAAATATAAATATAAAAATATTAATAATAAAACCGAGTAATATCTCTAATAATTTAATACGCCCGAAAATACGATAATGTAATATCAAAATACAAAAAAACAAATTTTTCATTAAATTATATAAAATAATGCATACAATTTTAATTTCTTTCCTACAAATCATATATATGTAATTTTATTTATATAAGGCATATTTTATCCATGTAAACGCGATAAAAGAGCGCTTCTTTAAAAGAGAAAGAAATTTGCTAGAAAGAAGCTCTATTATTTATATTGTTCCACACATTGTTGAGTAACACTAAATGTGAAGTTATTGCAGACCGAGTTTTGCAAATTTACGATCTCGTCAATTATTCACCTCAGTAGCTCAGGTTCGACATTGCGCGAGATAGATTCTGTTCGAGTATTCTCGATGCAAATTTAAAATCTCCCTCGTTGTTTCCACGCGCGGGCGCACATACACACAAGAAACAGTGCGCCGTTAACCCCTCTCACCTAGATTTTTCGATGCGCGTCTTCCGCCCCATCTCTTCTCTTCCGTGTCCATTTTTAGATTTTTATCTTCGGTCAAAGATGCTTTTCTCGTTCAAGCTACGTTCAACAAATTTAAAAAATGCTTTGCGTCTTGAAAGAAGCTTCAGTGCAATCAAATTCTTTTTTTTTTTTTAAATGTCTGTTAGATCTTTAGAGAGAATAAATCTGTATAAATAAATCTAGATGGATTGGTACTTTCTTAATAAAAACCATTGATTATTTGATGTCGCGCGATTCATGTTTGTTAAATAAATGGATAAAATGGAAATATATTTTTTCGCAATGTTCGCCAGAGAAAATCCTTAAAAATCACCATTGTATCAACAATTCACAATTGTTTTCCGGACAATGCGGCACTTTAATGTTTATCATATTCGTAGTACGATATTTATATCGCAAGTCATCGTTGTGAAGTTTTCCTCGCTTTGCGGAAGAGGTTAAAGCCCACTTTACACGATCTATAATTTGCAACAGAATTCAAGACAAAATTTTATTTATAATTTTATGTATCAAATTATGAATATAATTATAGATAAGAAAAAAATTTTGTATTACACGAACCATAATTTGATTTAAAATTATGTATAGAATATTCGATTGTTTCTTTCTTTGACATATGGTTGGGTTATTAAAAAATACGACATAGTTATTAAGAAATATATATAAATATAATTAAAGTATATTATGGTTTGCGATATTCAACAAGAAAATTTGAGCGAAGAGCACCATATTTATTTTTAATTTCTGCGATTGTAACGTTCGGTCTCAAACATTTTAATTCAGAAAGAATCTTTTCTAATGCATCGGCACGAGCATGTTTATTTTTGTAATTGATAGATTTTACTACGTATAGGCAAGGATATTTCTTATATTCAGTTAATAAACAAGTAACTTGCTCCCGGGACCAAGACATTGTCACATATATTTTTTTTTCTTCTTTTCTTTCTTTAGATTATTAAGCAGATACGAAAGTAGGTTAACTTGTAGTTTATGTCATTTACAATTCACCAATCATGGGTACATTGCGCATATTTCATGCGTCTTTTCTATTTATAAAAATAAAGCATGATAGTTATAATTCTGATTGTTCACATGTTTTCTGTATTACACAACGCATAAAAATTATAAATAGAATTCTGTTTTGAATTCTGTTGCAAATTATAGAACGTGTAAAGTGGGCTTAAGAATAATTAAACCGTTCGACAAGCGAATTTGCATTGCGCACGCACGCAAATTCGCGACGGTATGGCTATTTCACTTGCGCTGCGTACATCTGAGCAGATTTGACCCAATGACCCGGGAGACGAAACGCAGCTGAAGTAACGTAACGGCGATAGTTCCCGCCAAATTGTTCCGATTTCCGGACAAGTTACAGATGGGCCATCGATCCCTCTCTCTCTTTTGTAAATTGCATTTTTACGACTTTGAAATCCGTGTCCTTTCGAACGTAAACTTTGTAAAGGTTCCGCGAGAATTTACCTTATTGATTGTCGTGAATGCAAATCGACAGTCGTGCTTTTCCGGATTTAGCGATATCACTGCGATAACCAATGTGAAAGTTTTCCATAACGTCATCACTTTACCATATCTGGGAAATCTGTGAATACGAAATATGATATACAAACGCGTGTGAATTTTTTTTTTTTTTAAATTATTGTATATGTATATTTTTATATATTTTCTGAATATTGTTACTCTCTCGAATCAAAAGAGATCAAGACAATTAATTTACAAAAGTGGGGGAGATGTAATAAATTATTAGCAATTAAATCTTCAAGTAAATAATGAAAAAAAAAAAATTAATATTTCTCGTTTTATATTTATAGAAAATAAAAAACTGTTATAATTTTTCTCCACGATATAATTAAGAAGAATTGGAGAGATTTCTCATAGGAACTAAGAAACATTTTTTCATTCCTGTAACACTTTGATTAAATAAAATTCGTCATCATGGATGGTAATTAAAGGACGTTCAACATCATCTTCTTTTATGGTTATTTAAGTGTCTTTTGTTTTGAATACAGACATTTTAGAGAAATTCTACGCGCGCTAAACAAATAAATGCCCAACTTACAGTAGATTAATAAGAGTAATTAACAACATGCACTCGAGCCAACACTCGACCATGTTCTTTATTAAAAAAAAGGAAGGGACACAATCCACACACAAATAGGAGGAATTAACGTCTGCGTGCCGCGTCATGTCAGGTGACTGAATATTTGGAGCGTTATATACGAGTGTGACTGTCGCACCCTCTCACTCAACCCCAAAATTTACATAGCAAGAGCCGTGAGAATAACTGGTACGGATTAATGAGAAGCGACGCTGCACTCAGAGAAGCGGCAATGTCGAATACGTACAAATCATAACGAGTCTGAATAACGAGTGTACACTATAAATACAGAACGTTATAAGTGCTAAAATATATAATGATTAGAAACGTAAGAGTATTAAATAAGAATATAATCAAAATTTATTTGCTCATTACGAGAAACTATTAAAACTACGGAGCTATAATTAATTTAATATTTTTTATATTAATTTAATATTTCATTTTTAATATTTATATTATTTAGCACTTTTTTATGTATCTATCGATAATGGTAGTGTCTTTTGACGTTAAGAGACTAACAGCTGACATAAATAAAATCTACAAACTTTCGCTCTATTCATATTTATGCTTTTTTCTGTTAGACATTAATTTACCATGGCAATTTAATCCCCGTAATCAAATTATCCTTTAAATTTTCGCTCGACCCTATTGATGTCCAGGAAAGTTTCATGAACAATCGATGTTTCGTTCGTTGACATTGATCGTCAATATTTGGATTGACAATAAATATCGACCAAGAGCGTTGCTAGAGTCTTATCATTGACTCAGGGCAGCCGCTTTCTATACTTCTTTCGCTCACCTCAATTCACCCCTTCCTCCTTCTCTTTTTCTCTTACCTTCTTTTCATCCCTTCTTTTTACTCTCCGGCTTCTCTCGTACTCGGGGTGGCCGCGCTCTTTCTAAAAATAGGCGCGCATCGAATAACGAGCCGGGGGCGGCAGCGCGGGCGACTAGGGTTGAAGTTTGCATTGTGAACGCGTACAGAGCGGTGTATATGACTACATGGTACCCCCCTGTATTCCCCCTCATTCCGTATGTAACCGTAGATTTGACCCAATGACCCAGCGAACCGGGCCCGAAACGGCGCGGAAACGCCCGAGCGGCTTTCACCCTCGATCCCGAATTGCCCTTCTCTCTCTCTCTCTCTCTCTCTCCATCCTCGTTCCCCCTTTATTCCATCCCGTTATCCGCGACGAGAGATGTTTCTCTCCCGCTGATCGACTATGAACGTAGGTGTAAATATTTTATTGTTATGTATCTGTCATACAGACTAGTGTCTAATGGAGCGGCATAATACGCGACGCCATAATGCAGCTTCGGCGATACGTTATTTCGACGTCCCCTCCCACACAATGATTAATCTTTGCGGCCGTTTTCGGGATAATCAGTGTGTCGCGGCGTCATAATGTATCGCGAGATTATACGAGTTATGCGAACGCAACACCGCGCTCGCATAATCATGGTCCGCCCCGGATCCCCCTACGAAAATTCTCGGGATATCTTCGACGCAATTAGGCGAGTGCGACTAGTGTCGGTGATATTAAACGAGCCGCTAAACGCGAGACAAACATTCGCGCGTCTCGATGCACGGAGATAAATATATATATTGCGAATTTTGCGCCGCGCTTAAAAAGGTAGCACAAAGTAACTTTTATGTAAATCTTTCCTTAAAGGCTCTTCCTAGTTTAATACTGAAAATAAGGCAATTTTTTGGAATTTTTTTTTAAAGAAAAATATAAAACATATTAATTCTAAACTTTGCACGTTTATTAAATAACATTTCAAGTATATCCTGAATTTTTTTCAAACAAAAATATTTGTTTATTTCGGAGTTATAGTAATCCAATCAGGATGTCTAAAAAAAAAATTGTTGTTCGTGGCGAACATGATTTCAACCGTTATAATCATCTGAAATAAAAAAACCAAGAAGATTCTTAATCTGTATGAGTATGGCTATCGCGTGAACTAGAATAAAAAAAAATATTGAAAAATAAAAAAATGGCAGCGTCTCAAAAAAAATTTCATTTGTCACCAAAAAATTGGTTAGTTTTGTAAGTAGCAAAATTTGAATTTTGCAAATATCGATTTAATTCTAGTTTACACGATAGCCACACTCTCATACAGATTAAGAATCTTTTTGGTTTTCTTATTTCAGATGATTATAACGGCTGGGATTATGTTCGCCACGAACAATTTTCTTTTTAAACTGATTAGATTACTATAACTCCAAAACGAACAAATAATTTTGTTTGAAAACAATTTAGGATATATTTGAAATGTTATTTAATAAACGTGCAAAGTTTAGAATTGTTTTATACTTTTCTTTAAAAAAATTCCCAAAAATCGTCTTATTTTCAGAACTAGGAAGACCCCTTAACTGAAATTTGACGGTAATGATACTAATTATCATAAATGCATCTTTTTAATTTTCAATATTAAACGTTGCAATCGGAAAGAGACATAATTAAAAATCGTATAAAAATGAGAATGGATATCAAAATTATACGGCAACATTATCCATCACGAGATTAATGTAAAGGTTTCCTAATATCAGGCATTATTTGGTAATTTAGCGGGGGGGGGGGCGGAACATACTGTCTCCACGCATATACTTTTTAATGTGTAAATATAAAGTGAAAAGTTGTAAACCTCTGTGAAACCTTACTTCGCATTAAAAAGAATATGCGTGGGGACAGTATGTTCCGCCCCCCCCCTCCCCCCCGGGGAGGCTCCACTATCAAAAAGCATTAAAAAGAATATGCGTGGGGACAGTATGTTCCGCCCCCCCCCCCTGCGGAGAGGCTCCACTATCAAAAAACTAGACACATAGGTTTGCATTGAACCTCGCTTTACGTGGAGAAGCAATATTTTTATCTGCAGTAATGAGAAGAAATTCGTAAAGCTTCATTGCTGTATTTCTTTTGAAATTTCTAGCGGAGCTGAACAAGTGTACGATTCTGAAGCGTACTAGCAGTAACATAAAAACAACTCTAAATGTAAACAAAAGAAATTCTTAGCGAAAATATACTGACAGTGACGCAAATGTAAACAAAAAAACATAAACACGCAAGTAAGATATAGTGAAAAGATCATAGAAATAAATGCGAAAATTATGATACTTCAAAATCGCATATCTCTCTCCACTATCAAAAACTAGACACATAGGTTTGCGTTGAACCTCGCTTTGTGTGGAATAGCAATTGTGGGAAAGTATAATATATAATTTTTTATATCTTATTAAATGATATTTATTTTATAAATCATTGGTAAAAGGATATACATCTGCCATTTTCTTAGCAAAAATATACTGACAGTGACGCAAATGTAAACAAAAAAACATAAACACGCAAGTAAGATATAATGAAAAGATCACAGAAATAAATGCGAAAATTATGATATTTCAAAATCGCATATCTCTGAAACCAGAAAAGAGCGCCACAAAATTCAAAGTGCGTGTTACTTAGGAATGTGCCCTCTATAATATATGTGAAAATGAAAATTATCCGTGAGGTGTAAGTTAATCTGAACATTTACCGATAATATCGTTGATTAGTATGTAATAACTGCTAGTAAATCTTTTTCACGCTGGATCACTGTTATTCCGCGGTGCAAAGTGCTGTAATATCACGTCGACTACTATGATATATCGCGTCCGTAGCATTACGTAAAGTGCGAGACATATGTTTATGATATGTCTCGACTTTCCTTCTTGGGTCTTTTCCCGATCGATTTGTGAAAGTAAACGGGACAGAAAGCCGAAACCAGAGTGTAAATACATTCCCGACTCCGATAGTTAGTTTAAACTTTATTGCGCGATCCGTCATATATCTGCATATAACTCAATATGCTACGTAGATTGTATTAGGTACGTTATTTTGCGATATATAAGAAAAATATAGGTACAGCAAAATATACACGAGATATAATACATTCACCGCGGCGATGGCCTATGTCACCTCTCTCGACACTTTTCCGAGCAACGATAAACGAGAAGGTATTTCAGGACTCCCAGTCGCGTGTATACAGGAAAAGTAGCTGGAAGTGGAACAAAACCTTCGGGTTGAGTGAAGCTTAAATATGTGTGATAATAGGATTAATATAAAGAAAATGTACCACATGTATCAACAAAGAAATCTCTCGTTACTTGCTAGCGTATATATTTCGTATTTAATTAAGTTTATATAAAAGAAATTAAAAAATTATATGTTGTGGGTTAAAATTAAGATTTAATTTATTATATATATTAAGAATTTAATTTATTATATATATTTAAAATTGTATATTAAATGTATAAATGTATTTTATGACGCCCCGTCCAATTTATTAAGTATTCCTGTATATATATAAATAAAATTTAAATTTTGTACACATAAAACCAAGACTTATTGAAGGAAGTGACAGAGATGGATCTTGACTATCTGATAAACAATTCGTAATTGTGAATGTCAAAACTGACGAAAAAGACGGCAAGAAAATGGATCGTTTTAGGAAGTACGCTCGCGTCGATATCGTCCATTTGACAGCTTTTTAAATTTTATTATATATTTTATTCATTCCATTTTCCCGGCATGCCACATACATTCTCTCGGCAGTTATCTTGCATGTCCATTCTCCACGTGTAATTTTCTCAAAAGCAAAGATTTCCTTTAAACAAACGATGATAATGTCAGAAAAAATGAATCATAAGTATATTTTGATATTATTCGCATCGTTCCATTAAAAAAAAAAAAAATAGAAGAGCAGAAAAATATCGTATGGAATAAGTTGCCATCAGACATGTCATTTCTACGACGAAGGTATTATATAGAATTTTATAGAAACGAAAAAAAAAAAAAAACTATTGCGGTATACAGTAACGCGATTGAGCGCTTTCCGCGGAAATGTCACGAGCTCCGTAAATTAATAATCTAGACGGGGATAAAAAAGAGACGTCATTAATCATGCAGCGCGCATCCCGGCGATGCTTCTCGGGTTGCGATATTCGCTTTATCGTGCTCAATTTGAAGAAATGGCGAAAATTTTAGCCAACGAAAGTGCGCGATATTTTTGATCGGATCATAACGCTTTTGTGTCGTAATCCATGCCTCGCGAAATGTCTTCTCTGACTAATCATAGCCCGATATTAGAGTATCGTTAGGCAATCATGTGCGTAAAGAATATAATTTTTAATTAAACGCGTTAATTAATTACTTAACGCGTTAATTAATTACTTAAACGTTAACTAATATGTTTTCTATTATTTCTGCCACATGCAATAAACTTTGCAAAGCATTTCATGTACAAAACAGACTTTATATCATTACTAAAATTAAATTTTGTTAATACTATTATTAATACCATTAGTATGTTAAAAATGCAATAAAATATAACTAATTAAAGATTAAGTTCTTCTTAAAATTAAAAAAGGTGTTATCTAAAGGTGTATACATTGATTGGCATATCGGTAATTTTCCTTTTTGATAAACCGCCTCTGTTCTTGCATCAAGAAAAACAATCTCGCGCGCAAATTAATGAAGTTCTACAGTATTTACCCGGTTTTAATGGCTTTCGAAAGTTTACGTAGTCGTCTCCTATCTAATAGGCTAAACCTATCAAACAACGAGTAGTTTCCTAATTTCGTGGAAACCGTACATTTTCCCAGTGGTGTTTCAAAAATTGTTATAATCTTTCTTTACAAATCATATCTATCGATCTTAAACACAAATTTATTACTAATCTAATTTTCCCACCGCGAGAAATTAAATAAAATGTTTGCGAGCATCCGCGTTTTTCTTCAAGTGCAAGATTATTTGACGGATTCAAGATTAATTTACGTGCAATCAAAAATCAAATGTAAAATATAAAATTATCAAATATAAAAGATCCATATTTAAAAGGACTAAAAGGGGAAACATGTAAAATTACATTTTTAGATCTGAAAATATTCAAAACCGTTATATTTATAATGTGTCTATTGTGAGAAATACGAATCTTTTGTGCGAAATATAAAATTGTAATGTCAGCACGCCACTCAATTGAAATAATATTTTGTGGTCAGAAAAATGACGGAACTTATATTTACAACATCTCACGCTTGTCCACTGGCTGTTATATCTCGTGAAGAAAGTTTCTTCGCAGAGTTACTTTATAACAAGTAACATCCTTTTTTTCTTCGTAACACGTCAAACTTCTAATTTCACGACGAAAGTCTCGCATGTAAACTTTCGTTAAAACGAACACAAAAACATTTGTAAAATGGATGAAACTTTTGATTTCTCTACCTTTTTTCAAAATAAAGTTATATAATAATAGTTGACTTGTATGAAAAAGAGATTTGTGCAAAAAAATTTATTGCCTTTAGACAAATACAATTATTCGCAGTTGCATTTATCAAAAATCTTTTAAATTTTATATCAAAAGTTAGTTATATCAGTTATCAAAGCACAAAGTTAATACCTCGATGTAATCTAATCTTTCCTGTTCTCCGAATTTATTTACCGTAAAATATATGATCAAGTCGCCCCGGGAGATTTATGGACGCAACCTCGGGGCACAATACTTCTCATTTCTCGTTTCTAAACATTTCTCGTCTAATATCCGGACAAATGAAAGGAAATGACGCATGCATTTTTGCGAGTATTGACGATATTTTTGTTTCAACCATAAAACAACTTGTAACGAGATAACTCGAAGGTCGCGTATGCATTTGGCTTTACATTTCTCTTGCCCAATAAAACGCTCTAATATATTCCATGAGAATTTTATATCAATACTAAAATAGCATTCTAAATAAAATAGCATTCTATGTTGTTTTGCCCAGATTATTTTTTCTATCAAAAATTTTCATGAAGATTTTCTGTTTTCATAAAAGTTTTATGCTGCAGTATCCGAATGAAATATCAGAAATAATGCGCATATATTAAATATAAGGCTGACCCATTTATTTCTTTTTCCACTGCAATAATTTTTTCCTTCCATCCCGGTTATTGGCAAGAGAACAGGATGCGCGCACCGCGCGAGATTCTGCAGAAAAGAATAACTTTCCCAACAAAAGCACGAATCCGCCATACAATCCCCCATCTCTCAACCCTCTTCTATAAAATATTTTTCGGCACTGTCTGATATCTGCGTCGGAATCCCGCTGGTTTTTCCCTTTGGGCGAAATAGGGTAATATTAATCGTCGGAAGAGTATCGCGCAACGACGCGATACGATACGCTCGCGTAGGCTCTGAGAGAAACGTGCTTTCAAGGCCGAAGAATAAAAAAACAGGTTGGCAAGTTATATCTTGGGGAATCGATGTTCGCGCGGGAGGAGAGAGATAAGCTCATGAACTAAGGCAACTTATACTAGGTCAAGCGTGAAACCGCAACTCAGACTTAGATATCGAGTATTTCGGCATTCGAAGTGTAAATAATTTTTCACTTTGCGTAATTAATCTCGCATTATTATGTAATATAATGTTATAAGCTCGAATACATAAATGTTCGCAATTTTAAATACACGCTCGTAAAATTCCAGAGAATTGAAAATAAAAATCATATATTATAGAATGTCTCGACATCATCACGTATCTCGTCGACTGATAGAATAGCTATCATACCATTTTTATTTCTTTTAATTCTATCTTTACTGTCGATCTATTTAATGCAATACCAGAGTAATGCCTTAATAGAAAAAAAATATTCTAAAAAGAAATTTGAACAAAAAACAGGTATTTGAATTAGCAACATGATTCTATTACTTTAAATATATGTATATTAATCGCGTAAGCAATTTATCTTTGATCCCCCCATTTCAGCTCGATTTATCTAACTGGAAATTGAATTCGCGAAACTTTCATAGCAACCGTAATACAGTAAAGCTGTTGGGCTTATCAGGCTCAATCTAACTTGATATTTCTGCACAACTCCTTGTCGTTAAACAAGCAACGATGTTTTACGTGCTTTTGCGTAACTAATAGCCGCGATCAAAAGTGCTCAAGAAGTGAATATTCATTCTCTAATTATCTTAGATACTCGTGAAATAAATTTCAAGTAAATCAGAGAGATTATTAATTAAATTTAATGATTACAGCTAGTGTTATACAAATGAACAACTCGAATAGAGAACCGTGTAAATCTAATTTTCATATTATAATTAAGAGCTTTTATTTAATTGTCATAATTTTACTAGTTACTATCTTTGAAACATTAAAGCTTTACATTTATGTTTAATGGGATATGCACTTGTTCTAACGCTTTATGGTTCGTTTAATGCTATGCGTAAAATTTCAAAATTTTGCATCGACCGAGAACTAGCTATTAATCTAATTTTCCGGCAGTGAAATTTTTTGTGAAGAATAAGAGAAAGAGATATGTCATCAATGCGAATTGTAGTCTTGTAAAAAGACAATATATCATCGGTCACGAAACTATAGATTCTCTTCGTAAATTTTGCTAGCTGGAGAATAAATTGCGGCGAGGAGCGACGGATCCAATATACCGACGATTTCGTTTTTAATTTCACGTGGACACTTGCAATATCGATGAGATCGTGTAAAAGAAAGAACTTGCTAAATTCCTCGATCCGTCACAATCGAAATTCTAATGGCTTATATCCAAAGAGAAGGAATTTTTCATCGAGATGGTTTAAATTTTGAATTAAAAGTTTTAAAGAACGGAGCTTTTTTCAACGTCGGTTTGTAAGAACGCGAATTTAATGAAAAAATACGCCTTTCCTTTTTCATCTGTAAAATGTCTAAATCATAATGGGGGAAAAAAGATACCTTTGCGTCGCGTCTTCTGAAATTGAAAGAAGAGGTAATCCTCGGATCGTGAACGTTAAAATAGCCAAAGAGGTCTCGTAGTATAAAGTTTGAAAGTTTCTTTGAAATTGTCGGGAAGAAGATTCTGCATAATTTTAAAATAAAAGATGCATGCATAAGTAAGGTAAAATATGCATCTACATTTATAATAATATCATTTGTTGCATTATGAATGTTACATTATGTCGGCAATTATTTTATTAACGCGTTCTATTAATTAAGTATTTTAAATTTATCTATAATAAATAAATTTTATTTATATATATTGCAATATACGTTCATCAATTGTATTTCGATCGAGCTGTAGCGGTAATATTGTAACAACTATTTATTTCATTAATAAGAGAATATTATTATTTATAATTAAAAAGAGATGGTATATTATTTTTCTCTCACAATAGCGAATATTATTGCGAATTGTTCTTGATACGAACCACAATTGCTACAATTTGCAAAGATGCAAATCTGTAAATGGCATGATAAAACGCACGGACTTAGGGAGCAGCAAACAGATGGATAGTGCGGCTCGATGAGAGATAGTGGTAAATCCCCTTTATTTACAGGCAAGCGTGTGTGAGCGTAAAAACGGCGCCGTGAACTCGCCGTC
>NW_021849640.1:78389-79158 GCF_003651465.1 Formica exsecta | reverse complement strand
GTCGTGTAGCTAAATATAGACGGCACATGGCACGCTTTTCCAACTTTTCTCGAGTTTCAAAGCTGCAAAGCTAGTAGCAAGTAAAACACGGTAACTGAACTCTCTCTCTCTCTCTCTCTCTCTCTGTCGTCTGTCACAATCATCTCTCAAGAGGCGTATCCTCTCGGAGTGCAGCTCTCCCGGTTATATATTTCACCTTCTCCCATAAACTCTTACAATAAGATCCTATCGCTTCTTCCGTTGTTTAATAGTTCTCATCTGTCTTCTCGTCTATCGCGGCGAATTTTCGTCTAACAAGAATTACGATCATCGCGATTGTTTTCGAACGTTTTACGCTCTTTTACGACTATTAAAGTGCTAAAATTAACTGTATAATAAATTTGCTTTGACAGGAATCGGTAATCGATATCGAAAACAGTTTGGATAACTGATAGGATTATAGCGGCTGAATTAATTCACGAATTGTCGTCATCGATGCCGCATCGACGCGTGCCATGAATATTATATGAAAATAACAAATCCTGTAAGCGTCTGTCAAACTGGACATAACGCGAATGTTTCCACCGACATGTAAAACAAAAGTAATAATAATGAACACGATAAACAAGTAAAAATTTCTTTTTTCTTTAAAAAGAAAGATTTTAAACGATAAATAATCTAATTATCACTTTATACAAATGTTTAATCTCTCCGTCATGTAATAGAGCTATTTTATTTTCAATATTCACGAGAGGCTAGAAAAAGTCCTCGCATATATATTATTTATATA
>NW_021849640.1:69793-72074 GCF_003651465.1 Formica exsecta | reverse complement strand
CTATCGGGCTTCTGTCTCCGGGTGCTGCGCACGCACCACCACTCAGTCACGACGTTGTCAGTGCGCCTCCTGTCATATCATCTCGCGTCGTCGACTTGACGGCGCTTCGGGGATGGCGAGGAAGCGAAGATTTATTCAGACTATGTTCCCCCGGAAAAATGCTTCGCATGACGAGATAGACGAGGATTAGCGTAGCGTATAAAATCATCATACCGTCAGGTTTTTTGAAAGAATTTTACTCGATAAAGATTTATATCGATCTTCGAATTAGCTTTAATCGTGCGGCGATTGTGACATATCGAAATGAATATAAAATTGCGATATTTTTTAATAATATAACAATTTATAGAGTATATATTAATTAATATTCATATCAGTATATTTATAATTATTTATTAATATTAACATAAGATATGGTTTCATTATTCTTATAATTTTTAAATATTCTCTTGCATGTTTTATTCGATTATTTAAATACATTTCATTATCGAAAATAATCTCTCTCTCTCTCTCTCTATATATATATATAGAAAGAGAGAGAGAGAGAGAGAGAGAAATCAAAGGAAATCAATACAGCAAACTGATACACTTTTTTGCAAAAAAGTAAGCTTGAGAAGGATGCCAATTTTGCACTTACGATATATTACACAGACGCTTTAAAAAGCCTCCACTCTCGATATCTGTAAAAAGCTGGCGCGCGGGGAAAGAGAGAGCGCTTTTCCAGCCGCCGATCTAACATACAATAAGCGACACGTATTGACGGTATCGGTCACCACCCCCTCGCTCCACGCGATGGCACGAAACGTCGGTTTTGTACGGTGTTTATCGACAGGTATCTGGCGTTGGTTTGACTAATGAGCGTGCGCGCGCGGTAAGGGAGGATAGGCACAGTTCGAATCCTCTGTTCGAGGTCGCGTGTCGCGAACGCGGACCATTTCACCCGGCTCCCTCTGATGATTTTCAATCAGAATAATGCATCAAAGCCGTATGACGACGAGCGCACCTCTGTGCTGTCATCGTCAATATTCGCTCCATTCGTCGTATTTGCGAGCTCGCCCGCGTAAATCGAAATCATCGGTTTTGTGTGTAATTTACTTCCGGGGCAGTGGCTCGTCGAAAATATGCAACGTCGCTGTTGCCGTTAATAATTTGCCCTATCGGCTATTCGCCGATTCGCCGTTGCGTTATTGTTGCACCGCGTTTGTTTGTAATACAATCTCTCCGCTTCCGGGATAAAGATGTAAATATCTTCCCGTAATTGCACTCCCCTCCATTCGGTCCAGTTCGTTACAAGCTTTTTTCTTGCGCAAAATCGGATTAGTTTAATCGCGTTTTACCGCGTTTTACCGCAATCAATTTGTCGATCGAAAGTCGGGATTAATCGAAGTAATAGTGACGCTACAATTTATTTTCGATAATAAAATAGAAGTCGCTATTTATTACAGAGAGAGAGAGAGAGAGAGAGAGAGAAAGAGAAAGCGAGTTATCAAAATTTTATATTTTTATATAAATATACACACAGCACTTTTCTAAAAGAGAAATATTTGTTTAATTTTCGATTAATTTTAGCATTACTCAAACAAAGTATGATTCGTTTAACAAGCATTTTGCGGATAAAAAATAAACGAAACGATAAATATGACTGATATAATAATTTACAGTAATGTAATGATATATATTAATTAATTATCGAAAGTCGGGATTAATCGAAGTAATAGTGACGCTACAATTTATTATCGATAATAAAATAAAATATTTAAATAATCAAATAAAACGTGCAAGAGAGTATTTAAAAATTATAAGAATAATGAAACCGTATATTACGTTAATATTAATAAATAATTATAAATATGATATAAATATTAATTAATATGATATAAACATTAATTAATATATATTATATAAATTGTTATATTATTAAAAAATATCGCGATTTTATATTCATCCCGATATGTCACAATCGCCGCACGATTAAAGCTAATTCGAAGATCGATATAAATCTTTATCGAGTAAAATTCTTTCAAAAAACCTGACGGTATGATGATTTTATACGCTACGCTAATCCTCGTCTATCTCGTCATGCGAAGCATTTTTCCGGGGGAACATAGTCTGAATAAATCTTCGCTTCCTCGCCATCCCCGAAGCGCCGTCAAGTCGACGACGCGAGATGATATGACAGGAGGCGCACTGACAACGTCGTGACTGAGTGGTGGTGCGTGCGCAGCACCCGGAGACAGAAGCCCGATAGGATTTATTATTCTTACGGAGAGAAACGGGGGGG